>NC_090363.1:2359197-2653930 GCF_035084215.1 Heptranchias perlo
CGGAGCTATCAGCGCCATCAAAGCAGAAAACAAAAACTCGGGCTTCAAACGCTCCCGAACGTTAGAAGGGAAACTAAAGGTAAGGAGGAAAAGCCCATGCATTTACATAGTGTCTCCTCCGGACAGAAGGGCAGTCACTGTTGTTATGGAAATAAAATCTAAACTCTTCCATTTTTGTGTTCTGATGCTAGATATTTTCCTCAAGTTCAGCATCGCAGAGCACTCCCATAATGGAGCCCTCGCTCCCCATGAGGCAAAGTGTGCCTTGACTTGCTCAATAATATAAATAATTATCGCGAGCCAAGGGGTTGAATAGAAAACCCTTGCCATTGTATATATTGGATATGCCTCGTGCTGCTACATGGTTTCCTTGACTTCAGAAGGTAGAAGACTGGGCACTCTTATCTACTTGGGAGTTTTAATAATCATGTCATTTTGACACTGGGTTGGGTGATCCGATTTGTAACCGTGTACTCTCAAAAATACAGGCAGTGAAATCGGACTTGGGCTGTAGCCTGTGTTCCACCCGAGCTCCCATCTTATCCCTAAATTCCTAATTTTTAACTTGTGTCCTCCTGGTAGTTGATCTCTTCACCGTTGAGTACAATTTACCCAGACCAGCTTCCTTCTGAAGAAGGTGAGCACAACTTCCTTAACCTTTCCTCGTAGCTTAAACTCCCCCCTGAATACCTTGAATTCTTCATGCACCAGAATCTACTTTGTGTTCTCTGACGCCTGTTGTGATTGAGCAGAGTAATTGTACGGTGGTGTTGGAGTGTTTGGTGCTGAATAACCAGGACTGAATTGCCCTTTGTGAATGAAAGACTAAACTCTTGGCACACCCCAACTGATTTCTATTGCTTCTCTCTGCAGGATCCTGAGAAGGGACCAACCCCAACATTCCAGCCTTTTCAACGCAGTGTCTCCGCCGATGATGACAACTTAGAGGTCAGTTAACAATCAAAGGTTTTGTTATTACAGAAATTTGGTTGGTGGGGGGGAGTCGCTGTTAAGAGCAGGTCCATTCCCCTCTGGGACCTGGGATTAAATCCAATAGATGGGTCATCCTCGCTGCCTGGGCAGTAATCTGGCAGAGCACATTGAGCATTCTTTATAGAAACCCACCCGATTTCCATCCAGTGAAACCAACGGAATAAAAATGGTTGTGTAAAGATCCTGTGTAAAGGATCCTCTCCGCTAGATTACCACCTTGTAGCAAAGACAAAAATCAACCCCTACCCCCTCCCCCCCCCGCCCCCCAAGTATGTGACCGTTGACAGCGGAGCGTCAGATCAGATTATATCCTCACATCTCGGTGTAGAGTTCAAAGCCGCAAGCTTCTGACCCAGAGACCAGGGCGCTACCAACACATCCGAACTTTGAGCTTTCTTCCAACACTTTCAACTTGTGTTTCCGGTAAAAATACAGTTTCCATAAGCACACCCCCTCTCCTATCATGAATGGGATAGTGTGCAACAGAGCGAACGGTTCTGCCTTTCCTTGGCGTTGGGCCCCAGTGAGTGGGCTGCCTGCCACGTTCTCCTCTCCATTCTGAACAGCAGTAAATATCGCCCTTATCAGACTGGTCACGTTCAGGCTAAGCTATCAGGTTAATTTACAGCTTAAGATGATTACACCGAGGCACAGCAAGAAACTACTCGTAGCGTTCTAGACGTATCACAACATATAAACTGTTTCAAAAAACAACAGAGTCCTAAATCTTTAGAAGTTCATTTCAATAATTGTTCAGCTGAGGATCTGAGAACTCCACGTAGCGCCTCGTGTGGAATAGGCTATAACGAGGCAGCGAATTAATGAATGCAGGGCTGCTGCCCAACTATGTTGCCGTCTTTTCTTTGCAATCCAGGCAGGCACATTTGAAGATCAAAGGGATTCTTCTCAAAACGGCAGACAATCAGGATAGTAATCAAATAGTGAAGGTGTGAACATCTCACTTTTTTGGCTGTCTGTTTGCTTTTGACACCTGACCTCCAGGAAAAACCATTCCACCCCCACAGGGTTTTTTTCCCGTGGACCTGGGGCGGGAGGAAACTTGCTCGGGTCGGATTCTACTGCTACTCCGTCTCTTCCCACGTTCACCTGACGGTGAAAAATGCGTCTTCCCATATTGATTTAAAATGAGGGCCGTATGGCCTCTGCCATATTTACCTGAGGAAGGAGGAAGCCTCCGAAAGCTTGTGAATTTAAAATAAAATTGCTGGACTATAACTTGGTGTTGTAAAATTGTTTACAATTGTCAACCCCAGTCCATCACCGGCATCTCCACATCATATTTCCTGCTGTTTGCCCCCATTGATCACTGATGCTGGGACAGCTCTGGTGTTGTATGGTCTCTGGGAGCGAGGGAGAGGGTTCCAGTGAAAAGTGTGCAAGAGCTCTCAATGCACAGGAGTGCGCAGGCAGCTTGGTTGTTCCTCCCGCTACGGCACAACCCCCCCCCCCCCCCCCCACCCCAGTTAAAACATTCCTCAGAACTTCAACGTCTCCACTCTGGTGTGACTCCCCGGCAAGTGCCAGGGAAGCACCTCCCGCATACTGATAACCCCCGTGGCTGCCAATATAACCAAGGGCAAGGTGGGCCTCTCTGGGACAAGTGAAAGTCCTGCCTCCCTGGAGGTACGCTCCCCCCCCCCCCCCCCATCGGAAATGTCTGATTTAGAGGGTGCGAATATTCCGACTCCCAACACCTCAAAAAGTTAAGGGCCCGGCCAAAGAAAATTGATTCTGATTATAGATACCAACAAAGGCAGCTGCTTCTCGTCAAAACTGTGGCGCCTCTAGATAGTTTTGCGTATTCTCTTTCCCCTGACACGAAGAACTTTATACGTAACCAAAGTCCGTGTTAAAAGTCATTACTCTTTCTATCTAAAGTCATTTAAAGAGATTTCCCTGTTTGAGGATCTGCTTCTGTCACCGTGACGGGCTGCATTACTTTTCCTGTCTTACCGTTCATCAGCGTGTCTTGATTTTCTAGGTCTCCAAGCGCCCACAGAGAAAGTCTCTTTACGAAAGGTACTGGCATTTTTCTTTCATCTTGTAATAACAATTTTTTCTTTTAAATTTCAGGCATTTAAAAGTTAAAATGTTCTAATTTCGCAGCAGGCACTGAGTGATGACTAATGAACGTGTGTTTCTCATGCTGTTTGACTCCTTCTGTCTTAGGGATTTCTGTGAGCAGTGCACAAGAAGGGCTGGTGTTTGCAACCTTTGACCCACAATGAACATGTGTATCTATATATTAAAAAAAAGGAAAGACGTACATTTAAATGCGCCTCACGAGGCCTCTCCGAAACATCTCAAAGCACTTTGTGCATTGAAGTGTCGTGATTTGTTTGGTAGACATGTGCAACGGTCATAGGTTTGACTTTCTGCATTACAGTGCTTATATTATAAAAAAAAGTAGAGCTTGTCCAACCATACTTTTTTCTATAATGCATGACACAAAAGCAGCAAGCTTGCAAGTCTTTTTTTAAACTCAACCAATAGTGAAAGTAAACTTGCACAGGTCCCCTCCACAGGTCAGTTAGTAAATTCACTGTGGGACCGATGTCCACGGCCCAGGACTGATCCCAGCTGCAGCAGTAGCAGAGGGCACTACCGTGAAACTTCTGTGCCCCTTGGGTGAGGGCGGCCAATGCAAACTCCCTGGGTTCTCAAACAAAGCTAGCAGATCTCACTGAGTGAACTTGGTCTGGAGCACAGTTGAGATGTTTGGTTGCTAGCTTGGCCTGTCTTTTTACTGGTACCGATCGCACAATTGCAGTTTGAAATTCCTGAAGTGAGTTAGTAATTTGCTTGTAAATTTTATGCTGCGGCTCAGAAGAGCCCATTATGAAATGACTGTCTATCTCCTATTTTTAAGATTATTTTGTATGTGCCCCAAAGTGATATCTGCAGCATGACGGGCACATGCTAGACACAAGACATGTCTACCTAGAATACTTTAAAAGTCTTGCATAGTTTCATGTAAGTGTCACATTTACCTCCTGTCACACTTCCTCTGTCACACTTTGTTCAAATAAGACCGCTATTATTATAAAGTAGCATATCCTCTGACTCATGGTGAGTAACATTACGGGAGATCCGCTACTATATCTAGTTGTGATGAAGCTGTTATATTTAACCTTAATTGCCACCATGTAGTTGTTGGTAGGGAGTTTGAGTGATTAAGCAAAGTTATTTGTGCTTTGTTCTCAGTTTTGTGAGCTCCAGTGACCGGACGCGTGACGGTGAAAAAGATCGCGAGGACGAAAGAGAGTCGGAAAAGGTGCTGGAGCGCGAGAGCTCCAAGGACATCGAGCGCGATCTTGAGCGCGGAAGAGACCG
The DNA here is from genome assembly GCF_035084215.1 of Heptranchias perlo. Classification (NCBI taxonomy): domain Eukaryota; kingdom Metazoa; phylum Chordata; class Chondrichthyes; order Hexanchiformes; family Hexanchidae; genus Heptranchias; species Heptranchias perlo. The sequence continues at coordinate 2,363,545 of NC_090363.1, forward strand.
CGACAAGGGCCGAGACAGAGACAGAGACCGGGATCGGGACCGAGAGAGAGAGAGAGATCGGGACCGGGACAGGGATAGGGACAGGGACAGGGACAGGGATAGAGACCGTGGCAGAGACAGGGACAGGGAGCGAGATCGGGATCGGGAACGTGATGGCCCCTACAGAAGTAAGTATACTTCCTCTCCCCACCCACCCCTTGAAAATGGCTTCCAGGATTCTCCCAGATGATCATTCTTTATAAGCAAACCCGGACTGAGAACCCAGGGAGATTGTTTTTGACCCTCTAACCCAAGGGGCACTGAAGTTTCATTGAAGTTTCATCTGCCACTGCTGCAGCTGGGATCAGTGTACTCGGCACACACCAGGATCGACCCTGGACCCATCTTAGCCCATGACCATCAGTCCCACAGTGAACAGTGAATCTACACGTGGAGGGGACCTGTGCAAGTTTACTTTAACTAGTAATCTGTGCACTGATCCCTCCAGCCCAGACTTGCTGAGGTGTTTCGTGTCTTGACGTTGTATCACGCACTGCCTGGGAAGCAGGGGCCAGCTGCTGTTGGATGGATGTACTGGGCTGCAGTTTACGGTCCCTCAGGCCTCTGTTAGAAGTTAGTTTTACATCCCATCGGCTCCCACGTCTGTTTCGAATCTCGCATCTCTCCAGGGCCCTCGTCTCGTTCCAGCATTGACCCTTCACCTTTCTTTGGAACAGTCAGCTCCATGTTCCAGTGCTGGTTCCACATTCTAAGGTCCACACTCTTCTGCCTCATTAGTACATTAACTCTGTATATTCCACATGCTAAGGCATCAACTCTATAGCTTGAGGTTCGTCAGTCAAAATCAGGCCATTGCGAAATTCAGTACTGTTACCAATTCACTGCAGCACCAATCGCGAGGACTGTGTGAAAGGGAGTCTGAATGGAGAGAGCAACCGTTGCCTGACCACAGCTATATGTGTGCGTGAGAGTGAACCCATTCGGTGCAAGCAGGGCTAGTTCATGCCTGTTCACAGTATTTTTTCAAATGCCCTCATCCCCGCACCCGCCCCCCCCACCCCAAAAGGCTAACCTTGGCCTTTTGGAGCAGGGGGTGGGAGTACCATTACTCAAGCAGTGGGCCTCCCGTAACCTTGGGCTGGTCGTTCACGGGGGCGGGGACACTTGCAGCCGAGTCCAGCCAGGTCTTCATTCATATCCATAGACCCACCCCAGTCAGGGGCCACTGGGAACCCCAGCTTAATGGACAGCAGGTGGATAGCCAGGCCAGTCTCGCAGCCCCTGGCCCTGTTGCTGGATGGTCAGATGGTCAGCAGCGTCCTGCCAGTTGTAATGATATCTGTGTAACATGACGAGTGCTAAGTGTAACATGCTCGGGAGGAACAGGTGACACTTTGGACCTATGGTTCCCAAAGCTCTCCGCCACTGGGGGTTTTCCTCGCCTCATGTTTGGGTCTGTTGTAGACTAATCGATAGAGATTGATTGCTGTGATTAGTCAACAATTCCATTATCGTTGTTTCATGACGACTACCAGGATGGTCGAAGGCGAACCAGATGGACCTTGGTCTTTTCTCGTCTAGCGATTCCCATGTAACTGTAGATCTCTAGTGTAAGAGGCTGAACCAAAGGGGAGAGGACTTCCCAAAGATACCCACTGCTCTTCTCACCTCTTCTACTTGACTCTCCCGCAGGGTTTGACTCTTTCCGTGCACCTCGGAAAGGAAACACCATCTACGTGCACGGCGTGGGGATGTCCGAGGAGATGCTGAGGACCTCCTTCTCCCATTTTGGGACCATCGTCAACCTGACCGTGGACAGCCCCAGGAAGTGAGTGGTGTGTTCGGTCTGTGTCGTGCAAACTCTCCGTGCCCCTGTCCAGCTTGGGTTATTGTCCCGTGTCCGCCGTTCCTGCAGATACTGAGCCGGATTACTTCGTAGGCAAGGGCACTTGGATTTTCTCGCAGAGACAAGGGCGATTGCAGACCAATTCGACGAACCGACCGTTACGAAAGACTAGTGAAGCTGGGGCTGTTCTCCTTAGAGCGGAGAAGGTCAAGGGGGGATTTATTTGTGGTGTTCAAAATCATGAAGGGTTTTGATAGAGTCAGTACAGAGAAACTGTTTCCACTGGCAGAAGGGTTGATAACCAGAGGACACAGATTTAAGGTAATTGGCAAAAGAACCAGAGGCAATGTGAGGAAAAAGTGATTTATGCAGTGAGTTATGATGATCTGGAATGCGCTGCCTGAAAGGGCGGTGGAAGCAGATTCAATAATAACTTTCAAAAGGGAATTGGATAAATAGTTGAAAGGGAAAAATTTGCAGGGCTATGGGGAAAGAGCAGGGGAGTACGACTAATTGGATAGCTCTTTCAAAGAGCCAGCACCGGCACAATGGGCTGAATGGCCTCCTGTGCTGCATGATTCTATGATTGTACAGTAGCAATCAGAAATTATAATTGTGCAACTGGTTACAATGCAGTAAACAGATAAGTTGGATATTACCCCAGTCCTTCATAGAGCAGGTGAGCATGAGTTGAAGTTGTCTGATCCTCTGTTCTGATTCCTCCTGCTCCACCCTCCCCCCCCCCCCCCCCCCGTAACGCGGTTCTTTATATACCACCAACTCCACGCAGCATCCATGCGACCTTGACATAACCCACCCTCGGTCCTAAATGGGCAGGCTTCCATTTTGTTGCTCCCTGATTCTTCCGACAGTTTCAGCCATTATGGTGCCTTACAAGCTACAGTGAAGCAACTTAAGATCACAGTGATCCCGAAAACTAATCTGGAAGGCCTTGGGATTTCCCGCATTGACTCCCCTGGCTGGCCCTGGGAACCCGTATCAAGAGATGATTTTCAATCGTTGATTTTATCCGTCAGAAAATCTCGGGACTGGGGTTGCGGAATTTCCCGACGTGCGCCGGGAAGCAATGAGGCGCGAAATCCCACCCATGGAATCCAATGTAACGAAAACAGAATGTGGTTTATTCGCCCGCCGTGAATTGGTGGCCTTGGACAAACATGCATTTTTGGGGGGTTTTTTTTACACGCTGCGGGTGCACACTGCAGGTCTCCCTCCGTGGGCTGGACCCGAGAGAAGGACAGGAATGGTGTGAACGCTCATTGCTAATAATGTGGCCTGAGAAACGTAACCACCACGGCAGGTCCCCGTGATACTTTAACCCAGAGTGAGGGGATGGGCTGCAGACCCAGTGCCTGATCTTGACAGGGTAGATGCGGAGAAGCTGTTTCCCCTTGCTGGAGAGTCTAGAACTGGAGGGCATAGTCGCAGGATAAGGGATCGGCCAATTAGGACTGAGATGAGGAGGAATTTCTTCACTCAGAGGGTTGTGAATCTTTGGAATTCTCTACCCCAGAGGGTTGTGAATGCTCAGTCATTGAGTATATTCAAGACTGAGATCGATAGATTTTTTTTGGACGCTAGGGGAATCAAGGGGTATGGGGATCGGGCGGGAAGGTGGAGTTGAGGTCGAAGATCAGCCATGATCTGATTGAATGGCGGAGCAGGCTCGAGGGGCCGAATGGCCTACTCCTGCTCCTATTTCTTGCGTTCTTATCTCAGTCAGTGTTCTATAACCAAGCTCTGCTGAAGCTGGGGTACGAGGGGACTACTGGGTGCCTGCTGTCCGCAGTGACCTGTCTGATTCGAAACCTCAATGTTTAGAATCTCTGTCCCATCTTCCCTGCCCCTGAGGCACAGTGTTCACAGCTCCACTGTGCTGCCCCAGTTCCCACCGTATTCGCGTGGCCACAGATGCTCCGGTACTGATTCCCAGAGGCGCTTTACTGATCCATATTTATTTACTTGATGCAGCTGTGCGTTTGTTACCTTTGAGACGATGGAGTCTGCGGATCAGGCTATTGCTGAGGTAAGGAACAAATCTCCTGACGCAGCACATGTTGCACAGACTGATACTGCACCTCTCGCTGGGTTTGGCTCTGATCCCTGTTACTGTGTGTCTGGTGTCAGGCTCTGATCCCTGTTACTGTGTGTCTGGTGTCAGGCTCTGATCCCTGTTACTGTGAGTCTGGTGTCGGGCTCTGATCCCTGTTACTGTGACTCTGGTCTCGGGCTCTGATTCCTGTTACTGTGAGTCTGGTCTCGGGCTCTGATCCCTGTTACTGTGTGTCTGGTGTCGGGCTCTGATCCCTGTTACTGTGAGTCTGGTCTCGGGCTCTGATCCCTGTTACTGTGTGTCTGGTGTCGGGCTCTGATCCCTGTTACTGTGAGTCTGGTGTCGGGCTCTGATCCCTGTTACTGTGACTCTGGTCTCTGGCTCTGATCCCTGTTACTGTGAGTCTGGTGTCGGGCTCTGATCCCTGTTACTGTGAGTCTGGTGTCGGGCTCTGATCCCTGTTACTGTGAGTCTGGTGTCGGGCTCTGATCCCTGTTACTGTGACTCTGGTCTCTGGCTCTGATCCCTGTTACTGTGAGTCTGGTGTCGGGCTCTGATCCCTGTTACTGTGAGTCTGGTGTCGGGCTCTGATCCCTATTACTGTGTGTCTGGTGTCGGGTCTGATCCCTGTTACTGTGAGTCTGGTGTCAGGCTCTGATCCCTATTACTGTGACTCTGGTGTCGGGCTCTGATCCCTGTTACTGTGAGTCTGGTGTCTGGCTCTGATCCCTGTTACTGTGAGTCTGGTCTCTGGCTCTGATCCCTGTTACTGTGAGTCTGGTCTCTGGCTCTGATCCCTGTTACTGTGAGTCTGGTGTCGGGCTCTGATTCCTGTTACTGTGTGTCTGGTCTCTGGCTCTGATTCCTGTTACTGTGAGTCTGGTGTTGGGCTCTGATTCCTGTTACTGTGAGTCTGGTGTTGGGCTCTGATCCCTGTTACTGTTGTCTGGTGTCGGGCTCTGATTCCTGTTACTGTGTGTCTGGTGTTGGGCTCTGATCCCTGTTACTGTTGTCTGGTGTCGGGCTCTGATCCCTGTTACTGTGTGTCTGGTGTCAGGCTCTGATTCCTGTTACTGTGAGTCTGGTCTCTGGCTCTGATTCCTGTTACTGTGAGTCTGGTCTCTGGCTCTGATTCCTGTTACTGTGAGTCTGGTGTCGGGCTCTGATCCCTGTTACTGTGAGTCTGGTGTCGGGCTCTGATCCCTGTTACTGTGAGTCTGGTGTCGGGCTCTGATCCCTGTTACTGTGAGTCTGGTGTCGGGCTCTGATCCCTGTTACTGTGAGTCTGGTGTCGGGCTCTGATCCCTGTTACTGTGAGTCTGGTCTCGGGCTCTGATCCCTGTTACTGTGAGTCTGGTGTCGGGCTCTGATCCCTGTTACTGTGAGTCTGGTGTCTGGTTCTGATTCCTGTTACTGTGAGTCTGGTGTCGGGCTCTGATCCCTGTTACTGTGAGTCTGGTGTCTGGTTCTGATTCCTGTTACTGTGAGTCTGGTGTCGGGCTCTGATCCCTGTTACTGTGAGTCTGGTGTCGGGCTCTGATCCCTGTTACTGTGTGTCTGGTGTCAGGCTCTGATCCCTGTTACTGTGAGTCTGGTGTCGGGCTCTGATCCCTGTTACTGTGTGTCTGGTGTCGGGCTCTGATCCCTGTTACTGTGTGTCTGGTGTCGGGCTCTGATTCCTGTTACTGTGAGTCTGGTGTCGGGCTCTGATTCCTGTTACTGTGTGTCTGGTCTCTGGCTCTGATTCCTGTTACTGTGAGTCTGGTGTCGGGCTCTGATCCCTGTTACTGTGAGTCTGGTGTCGGGCTCTGATCCCTGTTACTGTGTGTCTGGTGTCGGGCTCTGATCCCTGTTACTGTGAGTCTGGTGTCGGGCTCTGATTCCTGTTACTGTGAGTCTGGTGTCGGGCTCTGATTCCTGTTACTGTGTGTCTGGTCTCTGGCTCTGATTCCTGTTACTGTGAGTCTGGTGTCGGGCTCTGATTCCTGTTACTGTGAGTCTGGTCTCTGGCTCTGATCCCTGTTACTGTGTGTCTGGTGTCGGGCTCTGATTCCTGTTACTGTGTGTCTGGTGTCGGGCTCTGATTCCTGTTACTGTGAGTCTGGTCTCTGGCTCTGATCCCTGTTACTGTGACTCTGGTCTCTGGCTCTGATTCCTGTTACTGTGAGTCTGGTGTCGGGCTCTGATCCCTGTTACTGTGAGTCTGGTGTCAGGCTCTGATCCCTGTTACTGTGTGTCTGGTGTCGGGCTCTGATTCCTGTTACTGTGTGTCTGGTCTCTGGCTCTGATTCCTGTTACTGTGTGTCTGGTGTCGGGCTCTGATCCCTGTTACTGTGTGTCTGGTCTCTGGCTCTGATTCCTGTTACTGTGAGTCTGGTGTCGGGCTCTGATTCCTGTTACTGTGAGTCTGGTGTCAGGCTCTGATTCCTGTTACTGTGTGTCTGGTGTCGGGCTCTGATTCCTGTTACTGTGTGTCTGGTCTCTGGCTCTGATTCCTGTTACTGTGAGTCTGGTGTCGGGCTCTGATCCCTGTTACTGTGAGTCTGGTGTCGGGCTCTGATCCCTGTTACTGTGAGTCTGGTCTCGGGCTCTGATCCCTGTTACTGTGAGTCTGGTCTCGGGCTCTGATCCCTGTTACTGTGAGTCTGGTGTCGGGCTCTGATCCCTGTTACTGTGAGTCTGGTCTCGGGCTCTGATCCCTGTTACTGTGAGTCTGGTGTCGGGCTCTGATCCCTGTTACTGTGAGTCTGGTCTCTGGCTCTGATCCCTGTTACTGTGACTCTGGTCTCTGGCTCTGATTCCTGTTACTGTGAGTCTGGTCTCGGGCTCTGATCCCTGTTACTGTGAGTCTGGTGTCGGGCTCTGATCCCTGTTACTGTGAGTCTGGTGTCGGGCTCTGATTCCTGTTACTGTGACTCTGGTGTCGGGCTCTGATCCCTGTTACTGTGAGTCTGGTGTCGGGCTCTGATCCCTGTTACTGTGAGTCTGGTGTCGGGCTCTGATCCCTGTTACTGTGAGTCTGGTGTCGGGCTCTGATCCCTGTTACTGTGAGTCTGGTGTCGGGCTCTGATCCCTGTTACTGTGTGTCTGGTGTCGGGCTCTGATTCCTGTTACTGTGTGTCTGGTCTCTGGCTCTGATTCCTGTTACTGTGAGTCTGGTCTCTGGCTCTGATTCCTGTTACTGTGTGTCTGGTGTCGGGCTCTGATCCCTGTTACTGTGTGTCTGGTGTCGGGCTCTGATCCCTGTTACTGTGAGTCTGGTGTCGGGCTCTGATCCCTGTTACTGTGAGTCTGGTGTCGGGCTCTGATCCCTGTTACTGTGTGTCTGGTGTCGGGCTCTGATCCCTGTTACTGTGTGTCTGGTCTCTGGCTCTGATCCCTGTTACTGTGAGTCTGGTGTCGGGCTCTGATCCCTGTTACTGTGTGTCTGGTGTCGGGCTCTGATTCCTGTTACTGTGAGTCTGGTGTCGGGCTCTGATTCCTGTTACTGTGAGTCTGGTCTCTGGCTCTGATCCCTGTTACTGTGAGTCTGGTGTCGGGCTCTGATTCCTGTTACTGTGAGTCTGGTCTCTGGCTCTGATCCCTGTTACTGTGAGTCTGGTGTCGGGCTCTGATTCCTGTTACTGTGAGTCTGGTGTCGGGCTCTGATCCCTGTTACTGTGAGTCTGGTGTCGGGCTCTGATTCCTGTTACTGTGAGTCTGGTGTCGGGCTCTGATTCCTGTTACTGTGAGTCTGGTGTCGGGCTCTGATTCCTGTTACTGTGAGTCTGGTGTCGGGCTCTGATTCCTGTTACTGTGTGTCTGGTGTTGGGCTCTGATCCCTGTTACTGTGTGTCTGGTGTCGGGCTCTGATTCCTGTTACTGTGAGTCTGGTCTCTGGCTCTGATCCCTGTTACTGTGAGTCTGGTGTCGGGCTCTGATCCCTGTTACTGTGTGTCTGGTGTCGGGCTCTGATCCCTGTTACTGTGAGTCTGGTGTCGGGCTCTGATCCCTGTTACTGTGTGTCTGGTGTCGGGCTCTGATTCCTGTTACTGTGAGTCTGGTCTCTGGCTCTGATCCCTGTTACTGTGTGTCTGGTGTCGGGCTCTGATTCCTGTTACTGTGAGTCTGGTCTCTGGCTCTGATCCCTGTTACTGTGAGTCTGGTGTTGGGCTCTGATCCCTGTTACTGTGTGTCTGGTGTCGGGCTCTGATTCCTGTTACTGTGAGTCTGGTCTCTGGCTCTGATCCCTGTTACTGTGTGTCTGGTCTCTGGCTCTGATCCCTGTTACTGTGAGTCTGGTGTCGGGCTCTGATTCCTGTTACTGTGAGTCTGGTGTCAGGCTCTGATCCCTGTTACTGTGAGTCTGGTGTCGGGCTCTGATCCCTGTTACTGTGTGTCTGGTGTCGGGCTCTGATTCCTGTTACTGTGAGTCTGGTGTCGGGCTCTGATCCCTGTTACTGTGTGTCTGGTGTCGGGCTCTGATTCCTGTTACTGTGAGTCTGGTGTCGGGCTCTGATTCCTGTTACTGTGAGTCTGGTGTCGGGCTCTGATCCCTGTTACTGTGTGTCTGGTGTCGGGCTCTGATTCCTGTTACTGTGAGTCTGGTGTCGGGCTCTGATTCCTGTTACTGTGTGTCTGGTGTCGGGCTCTGATCCCTGTTACTGTGAGTCTGGTGTCGGGCTCTGATTCCTGTTACTGTGAGTCTGGTGTCAGGCTCTGATCCCTGTTACTGTGAGTCTGGTGTCAGGCTCTGATCCCTGTTACTGTGTGTCTGGTCTCGGGCTCTGATCCCTGTTACTGTGTGTCTGGTGTCGGGCTCTGATTCCTGTTACTGTGTGTCTGGTGTCGGGCTCTGATTCCTGTTACTGTGAGTCTGGTCTCTGGCTCTGATCCCTGTTACTGTGAGTCTGGTGTCGGGCTCTGATCCCTGTTACTGTGTGTCTGGTGTCGGGCTCTGATTCCTGTTACTGTGAGTCTGGTCTCGGGCTCTGATCCCTGTTACTGTGAGTCTGGTGTCGGGCTCTGATCCCTGTTACTGTGACTCTGGTGTCGGGCTCTGATCCCTGTTACTGTGAGTCTGGTGTCGGGCTCTGATCCCTGTTACTGTGAGTCTGGTGTCGGGCTCTGATCCCTGTTACTGTGAGTCTGGTGTCGGGCTCTGATCCCTGTTACTGTGAGTCTGGTCTCGGGCTCTGATCCCTGTTACTGTGAGTCTGGTGTCGGGCTCTGATCCCTGTTACTGTGACTCTGGTGTCGGGCTCTGATCCCTGTTACTGTGAGTCTGGTGTCGGGCTCTGATCCCTGTTACTGTGAGTCTGGTGTCGGGCTCTGATCCCTGTTACTGTGAGTCTGGTGTCGGGCTCTGATCCCTGTTACTGTGTGTCTGGTCTCTGGCTCTGTTCCCTGTTACTGTGAGTCTGGTGTCGGGCTCTGATCCCTGTTACTGTGAGTCTGGTCTCTGGCTCTGATCCCTGTTACTGTGTGTCTGGTGTCGGGCTCTGATCCCTGTTACTGTGAGTCTGGTGTCGGGCTCTGATCCCTGTTACTGTGTGTCTGGTGTCGGGCTCTGATTCCTGTTACTGTGCGTCTGGTGTCGGGCTCTGATCCCTGTTACTGTGAGTCTGGTGTCGGGCTCTGATCCCTGTTACTGTGAGTCTGGTGTCGGGCTCTGATTCCTGTTACTGTGCGTCTGGTGTCGGGCTCTGATTCCTGTTACTGTGAGTCTGGTCTCGGGCTCTGATTCCTGTTACTGTGAGTCTGGTGTCGGGCTCTGATCCCTGTTACTGAGAGTCTGGTCTCGGGCTCTGATCCCTGTTACTGTGAGTCTGGTGTCGGGCTCTGATCCCTGTTACTGTGTGTCTGGTGTCAGGCTCTGATCCCTGTTACTGTGTGTCTGGTCTCGGGCTCTGATCCCTGTTACTGTGAGTCTGGTGTCGGGCTCTGATCCCTGTTACTGTGAGTCTGGTGTCAGGCTCTGATCCCTGTTACTGTGTGTCTGGTCTCGGGCTCTGATCCCTGTTACTGAGAGTCTGGTCTCGGGCTCTGATCCCTGTTACTGTGAGTCTGGTGTCGGGCTCTGATCCCTGTTACTGTGAGTCTGGTGTCGGGCTCTGATCCCTGTTACTGAGAGTCTGGTCTCGGGCTCTGATCCCTGTTACTGAGAGTCTGGTCTCGGGCTCTGATCCCTGTTACTGTGAGTCTGGTGTCGGGCTCTGATCCCTGTTACTGTGAGTCTGGTGTCGGGCTCTGATTCCTGTTACTGTGAGTCTGGTGTCTGGCTCTGATCCCTATTACTGTGACTCTGGTGTCGGGCTCTGATCCCTGTTACTGTGAGTCTGGTGTCGGGCTCTGATCCCTGTTACTGTGTGTCTGGTGTCGGGTCTGATCCCTGTTACTGTGAGTCTGGTGTCAGGCTCTGATCCCTATTACTGTGACTCTGGTGTCGGGCTCTGATCCCTGTTACTGTGAGTCTGGTGTCGGGCTCTGATCCCTGTTACTGTGTGTCTGGTGTCGGGCTCTGATCCCTGTTACTGTGAGTCTGGTCTCTGGCTCTGATCCCTGTTACTGTGAGTCTGGTCTCTGGCTCTGATCCCTGTTACTGTGTGTCTGGTGTCGGGCTCTGATTCCTGTTACTGTGAGTCTGGTGTCTGGCTCTGATCCCTGTTACTGTGAGTCTGGTGTCGGGCTCTGATCCCTGTTACTGTGAGTCTGGTCTCTGGCTCTGATCCCTGTTACTGTGAGTCTGGTGTCGGGCTCTGATCCCTGTTACTGTGTGTCTGGTGTCGGGCTCTGATTCCTGTTACTGTGAGTCTGGTCTCTGGCTCTGATTCCTGTTACTGTGAGTCTGGTCTCGGGCTCTGATCCCTGTTACTGTGAGTCTGGTGTCGGGCTCTGATCCCTGTTACTGTGTGTCTGGTGTCGGGCTCTGATTCCTGTTACTGTGAGTCTGGTGTCGGGCTCTGATCCCTGTTACTGTGAGTCTGGTCTCTGGCTCTGATCCCTGTTACTGTGAGTCTGGTGTCGGGCTCTGATCCCTGTTACTGTGTGTCTGGTGTCGGGCTCTGATCCCTGTTACTGTGAGTCTGGTCTCGGGCTCTGATCCCTGTTACTGTGAGTCTGGTGTCGGGCTCTGATCCCTGTTACTGTGTGTCTGGTGTCGGGCTCTGATCCCTGTTACTGTGTGTCTGGTCTCTGGCTCTGATCCCTGTTACTGTGACTCTGGTGTCAGGCTCTGATCCCTGTTACTGTGTGTCTGGTGTCGGGCTCTGATCCCTGTTACTGTGAGTCTGGTGTCGGGCTCTGATCCCTGTTACTGTGTGTCTGGTCTCGGGCTCTGATCCCTGTTACTGTGAGTCTGGTGTCGGGCTCTGATCCCTGTTACTGTGAGTCTGGTGTCGGGCTCTGATTCCTGTTACTGTGAGTCTGGTGTCGGGCTCTGATCCCTGTTACTGTGTGTCTGGTGTCGGGCTCTGATCCCTGTTACTGTGAGTCTGGTGTCGGGCTCTGATCCCTGTTACTGTGAGTCTGGTGTCGGGCTCTGATCCCTGTTACTGTGTGTCTGGTCTCTGGCTCTGATCCCTGTTACTGTGAGTCTGGTGTCGGGCTCTGATCCCTGTTACTGTGTGTCTGGTGTCGGGCTCTGATCCCTGTTACTGTGACTCTGGTCTCTGGCTCTGATCCCTGTTACTGTGTGTCTGGTGTCGGGCTCTGATCCCTGTTACTGTGACTCTGGTCTCTGGCTCTGATCCCTGTTACTGTGACTCTGGTGTCAGGCTCTGATCCCTGTTACTGTGACTCTGGTGTCGGGCTCTGATCCCTGATGATTGTTTTCTTTCTCTAACAGTTAAATGGTAGCATGGTCGGAGAGGTTTACTTGAAGGTCATGATTGCTCGCAAGCAACTGATGTTGGAAACAGCCACGGGAAAGTCGGTCTGGGGAAGCCTAGGTAGGAAAAATCTGCAAACTCCCCCTTCTAGTCCGAGTTTGGGATATGGATTGATGGGGGCTGACTTGTTGGGCTGTGTAGCATGGTGTCCCAGGCGGGCCTGTGTGGGCACGTTTGTGCCAATTGAGGCCAGGATGATGGCGTACGCACTTGCAGCAACTGGTGCAGTGGTCAAGTGGTCATTGCCTAATGAAATGCAATTTCTCCCTTGTCCACAGTGTGGCCTTGCAGACTTGTTCTGACCTTGCCTCAAAGAGAGAACTTGCCTTTCAGTGCAGTCCATAACGTTTCCTAATTAATTATTTCTGGAGTGCAGTCGTCATGGTCGCACCATCGCCGTTCACCGTCCCACCCGGAGCCGGTCTGTTGGGGTGAGGTGCCTGACGCCCCTGGAATTGAGTAAAAGAACATGCGATTACGTGGCACCTTCCCCCTGCTCCGGACATCCCAAAGCATTTGACATCCTTTTGAAGTGCAGCCCCTGCTGTTTTTTGCAGGGAAATGTAGTAGCCGATTTGCGCACAGCAAGATCCCACAAACATTCAAATGAGATGAATGAGTGAGAACTCCTTTTCCAGCCCCATCTGAAAAAGTTCAATTGATTCTTTTACATCCACCTGAACGGGTAAAACGGTAAGACGAAAAGTGGAGAGTGAGTGTTTGTTTTTTTGATCATTGTGGCTGCTTTACTCCCTTGGACACTGAATGGCGGGAGATGTTTGGTAAATATCCACAGGTGAAGTACATTTACCTGGATTGTGTAAAATTAGCGTATGTGGCTAATTGGTGATTTCTATTGGCCGACACTGGTCTGAAACAACGGCAGCTCTGACCATGCAACATTCCTTCAGAACTGTGCTGAGTTGTCAGTCTGGATTCTGTGCTCAAGTCCCAGAGTGGGAATCGAACCCACGACCTTCTGCCTCAAAGCTGAGAGTGCTGAGCCAAGTTGGAGGCTGAATCGAGGCCTTCAGAAAAGACAGGAGGGTGATTGTGGGGTTTGTGGGATAGAAAAGGGGAAACCCCCCCCCCCCCCCAAATGAACTGCCCTGCTCTAACGGAACCGTTTCTCTCTCTCTCTCCTCTCCACAGCGGTCCAGAACAGCGCCAAGGGGTCCCACCGCGACAAACGTAGCCAGGTGGTGTACAACGAGGACTTCCTGGGCTAACCTCGCGATCGAAGCATGAGGGGAGAGAAGAAACAAGAGGAACGACTCTGAAGAAGGCGAACCGTTCCCACTGGGGAGTATATGGATATAAACATATCCCCTGTTCTGTCCGACCCCCTCAGCCCCCTGCCCCCAGCCTCAGTGTTGCTGAAAAGAAATTTGAAAAGTCACGTTTGCTTAGCATAGACTTATCAATGTCTTCACATTTCAGCCATCTCCAGGGTACCCCCATCCTCAATGTACACTTCAGTGAGGATGGGCGTATGCTTCATTCCACTCCTAGATCCCAACAATGATCAGCTCTGCTCTGCCGAACACACCCGACCAGTGCCACCAACATCATCAGATGGATTCTCGCCAGATGTCGGGCTGTGTTACACAAAGGGGAAAAGAATTACAAGAGCACCGATTATCTGCCGCCTGCACAACCTCTCCTCGTTCTTTCTTTTTCCCCCACGGCCCTCTGGTGACTCACCTGATTCAGGCCGATTAGCTGTGTCCTCCGCACCAGCACAGTCCAAGGTTCAATCCCTGCTCTGTGATGAATCAACGTATCCCAGCCGGGGAGCAGGGAAAGCTGCCACAACTGGACTCCACACCCTCTGGTTCAGGAGAGGAAAGTCGGCCAGGGTTCCCGCCCCTCTACTCGCTCCGGCCAGCGCCCTAATAAACGCCTGTGCGGACATTGGGTGGACGCGGTGTGAGGCTCGTCCATGGTGCCCTCTGTGGTTGAATTGCCACTCAACAATCACTCGCAGATGAAGAATGGTCATTTCGGTGCGGTACCCAGCAAGGGGTCAGTGTCGAGACATGTGGGGATTGGATGTGGTGCCCAGCAAGGGGTCAGTGTCGAGACATGTGGGGATTGGATGTGGTGCCCAGCAAAGGGGTCAGCATGTGTGAAGAAGTGCTTCCTGACATCACTCTTGAAGGGCCTAGCTCTAATTTTAATTGTTCTGGACTCCCCCACCAGAGGAAATAGTTTCTCTCTATCTACCCCATCAACTCCTTTTTAATCATCTTCAACACCTCAATTAGATAATGATTAGATTACATAGAGTTACATATTACAGAAACGGCCCATTCGGCCCAACTGGTCTATGTCAGTGTTTATGCTCCATATGAGCCTCCTCCCTCTTTCATCTCACCCTATCAGCATATCCTTCTATTCCTTTCTCCCTCACGTGCTTATCTAGCTTCTCCTTAAATGCATCTATGTTATTTGTCTCAACTACTCTTTTTGGTAGCGAGTTCCACATTTCTACCACTCTTAATGTAAAGAAGTTTCTCCTGAATTCTCTACTGGATTTATTAGTGACTATCTTGTATTTATGACCCCTAGTTCTGGTCTCCCCCACAAGTGGAAACATCCTCTCCACGTCCACCCTATCAAACCCTTTCATAATCTTAAGGACCTCTATCAGGTCACCCCTCGGTTTTCTCTTTTCTAGAGAAACAAGCTCCAGCCTGTTCAATCTTTCCTGATAATTATAACCTCTCAGTTCTGGTATCATTCTTGTAAATCTTTTTTGCACCTTCTCCAATGCCTCTATATCCTTAATCTTCTATACTCAAGTCTAGTCTATGCAAACTGTCCTCATAATTTAACCCTTTTAGCCACGGTATCATTCTGGTGAATCTGCGCCGCACCCCCTCCAAGGCCAATATATCCTTTCCTGTAAATGTTCCAGTGTTTGCTGTGCCTGTGCTAGGAGTGTGGGGAACAGGCGGTTCCAGCATTAGTGTAAGTACCTCTATATGTAACTTCCCAGTAATGGAACCAGCAGCCTTATCCAGTGAGGGTAGGCAGGTGCAAATGTGGGTTCAAGAGGGGCCTTTGGGTTGGTAGTCCAATATACAGTTGTCATTCTATACCCTTTGCAGAAACCCCCCCCCCACATGTACAAGTTTTTAAAGCTCAGGTGGTTTCATTCAGAGGTTCCTGTGGGGTGCCATTGCTTTGAGAGTTCCTTGCAACTTTCTGCCCTGCGTGTGTGGAATTCTTCTCATCACTGATTTGCAGCATTGGTATGCCAGTGTTTGTAAAGAGTGCTTTTTCAATGCGTGGGTGGGGGGGGGGGTGGTGGAGAGACCAGTGCAGGGTGCCCAGCTATCAAACCAACATCCCATCCTCAGCACACATGGGCACTGCACTGCACTTGTTGGATTGTCTGTATCAGTCTCTTTGCTGGGTTGGAAAGGGGGACAGATTGAACTGTTGTGGTCCAGCCTGATTCTTCATTTCCCCCCCCCCCCCCACATCTCCACCCCCAGCCAAAGAAGGCAGACGCCCCATCAGTAGGTGGCCTCTGACCTTCCAGTCTCGAGGGATTAAAGGGAGGCATTCAAGTGTCACAAAATGAAGTAACGATTTTCAAATCTGGAATTCCTGCTCTGAATGCTTTTTTTTCCAAAATGTCTGACTAAATAATGCATTATTTTGTTTTAAATAAATTAATTGTTCAAGTTTTCTACTCTTTGTGTGGTTTGTTTTGCAAGCGAATAAATTAGATAAATGTGGCAATTGTATATCTTTAGTACTGGCACAATGGATGGTATAAAACTCACCTGTGGGAGCTGGCACTGTGGATGGTATAAAACTCACCTGTGGGAGCTGGCACTGTGGATGGTATAAAACTCACCTGTGGGAGCTGGCACTGTGGATGGTATAAAACTCACCTGTGGGAGCTGGCACTGTGGATGGTATAAAACTCACCTGTGGGAGCTGGCACTGTGGATGGTATAAAAATCACCTGTGGGAGCTGGCACAGTGGATGGTATAAAACTCACCTGTGGGAGCTGGCACTGTGGATGGTATAAAAATCACCTGTGGGAGCTGGCACAGTGGATGGTATAAAATGTTAGTGTTTAAAATGATAAAAGGGTTCGATAGGATAGATAGAGAGAAACTATTTCCTCTGGTGGGGAATCCAGAACAAGGGGGCACAATCTTAAAATTAGAACCAGGCCGTTTAGGAACGAAATCAGGCAACACTTCTTCACAAAAAGGGTAGTAGAAATCTGAAATTCTCTCACCCAAAAGGCTGTGGATGCTGGGGGTCAATTTTAAATTTTTTAAGACACAGATTGCTAGATTTTTGTTAGGTAAGGAGCAAGGGTGGGTAAATGGAGTTGAGGTGCAGATCAGCCATGATCCAATTGAATGGTGGAACAGGCTCGAGGGGCTGAATGGCGTCCTCCTGTTCCTATGCATAAACAAAAACTTGAGATATCAAAGCTAACTGTAAAAGTTTTTATAAATATATTAAGAGAAAGAGAGTGGTATGGGGGAATGTGGACCCATTAAATACAGATGCAGGTGAGACTATAATGAATAATAAAGAAATGGCAGGCTTGTGAATTTAATACTTTTGTATCGGTTTTCAAAGTGGAGAAAGGGGACGAAATACCAGTGGTACAAGTGAACCTGAAATTAGGTCAAAGGGAGAAACTTTGTGGATTTAATATACATTTTTAAAATGGCAATGGAGAAAATAGTGGGACTTAAGGTTGACAAATCTCCAGGACCTGATAGTTTCCACCCTAGGGTATTAAAAGAAACAGGTGGGGAATTGCAGATGTGTTAGTCATAATTTTCCAAAGTTCTCCAGCTTCTGGAATTTTGCCGTTGGATTGTAAAATTGCAAATGTCACTCCATTATTTAAGATAGGAGGGAGGGAGAAACCAGGAAACTACAGACCTGTCAGTTTATCACTAATGGTGGGGAAGTTACTGGAATCTATCAGGGACAGAGCGCCTGAGCATTTGAACAGGTATGAGCTGATCAGAGAGAGTCAGCGTGGATTTGTGACGGGTAGGTCTTGTCTGACTAGCCTTGTTAAATTTCTGAGGAGGTCACTAACAAGGTGTTAAGGGGAATGTCTATGGATGTTGTCTATATGGACTTCCAGAAGGAATTTGGGGAGTCACAAATGCTAAATCTGGATGATCCTCCTTTCCGGGGCAGTCCTACAACTGATCACAGGGAAAGAGTGTTAGCATCAAAGTCCCATGAATTCAACCCTACTGTACACTCACAATGGGGTATAAATTCGAATTGGCCGCCCATTTTGCATGCCACCCAATTTCTTTAACGTTGAGGCTCAAGACAAATTTATACCCCAATGTCTTTTATATTCTTTCTCAGCTGGGACCCGCAATTATGGTTTTGCCAAAAAGTTTCTGCCCAAAACTGTGTTAGCTGTGACCCTTTTTGGTTTCCTTGTTTCGACTGTTTAAAGGAGGTAACCATGGCGAGACTCCCACTTTAAAGGATATTCTACATGGCTCAACAGTCACTCTGACCCTTTCCTTGGGTTAAGTTGGAATCTGGGTTTACGCCATAGGACAGCGTTAAACGGGAGAGCTCTGTCACTTGGCCGCACGGTGGGGGCCCCTTTCTATAAAGCTGTTGCTAACCGCTTTGTTCTACTTTGAGTGCCGTCACTGATCAGCAGACTCTGACCTCGTGGGACACCCCTATAATGTGGGAGGGGACATTTAACCCCAAGAGTACGATGAATTCTACTTGAAAAAGAACACGGTGATTGGCCTGACTGTTTTTGCAATTGGATGGTAAGATTCTGTCCCAATAAAAGAGAGACTGGGGATTGGGTGGTTCAGGGGGGTGAGAGACTGGCCTTTCGCATCAGGGTTCAAATCCACTCCAGACTGATGGGTTGAAAGTTTCTACTCTCTCCGCTATGAGTACATAGGATGAGTTTGGACAATCCCAATCCACCAACAATGCATTTATATAGCGCCTAAAATGTCCCAAGGCGCTTCACAGGAGCGATTATCAACCAAAATTTGATATTAGGACAGGTGACAAAAGCTTGGTCAAAGACACAGGTTTTAAGGAGCATCTTAAAGGAGGAGAGTTAAAGAAGTGGAGAGGTTCAGGGAGGGAATTCCAGAGCTTAGGGCCTAAGCAGCTGAAGGCACGGCCGCCAATGGTGGAGCGAAGAAAATTGGGGATGCGCAAGAGGCAAGAATTGGAGGAGCGCAGAGATCTCAGAGGGTTGTAGGGCTGGAGGAGGTTACAGAGATAGAAAGGGGGGAGGCCATGGAGGGATTTGAAAACAAGGATGAGAATCCAGTACCTATTGGGCATGGACCCACAGCAAAAACTGCCCTTAAATATGAGTCGGAGGATCAATGACAGGATAATAAGAGTCTAAACGGGGGAGAGGAGCAGAGGGATCTGGGGGTACAGACACACAAATCACTAAAAGTAGCGACGCAGGTTAATAAAACCATTTTAATTTTAAAAAGCAAACAACGCACTGGGATTCATTTCTAGAGGGATAGAATTGAAAAGCAGAGAAGTTATGTTAAACGTGTATCGAACCTTGGTTAGACCACACTTGGAGTATTGTGAGCAGTTCTGGTCTCCATATTATAAAAAGGATATAGAGGCACTGGAGAAGGTACAAAAAATATTTAGAATGATAATACCAGAACTGAGACGTTATACCTATCAAGACTGAGCAGGCTGGGGCTGTATTCTCTGGAAAAGAGAAGGCTGTGTGGTGACCTGAGAGAGGTCTTTAAGATTATGAAAAGGATCGATAGATTATATGTAGATGGTTTATACATAGATTAATGAATACCCAAGAGCGAGGTACAGGCTGGAATCTAATCAAAGGGTTTGGAGGGTTATATATAATTGATTTGCAGGAATGAGTTACAGACTGGAATCTAATTGACAAATGTGGATGGGTTATATTATGGAATCATAGAATGATACAGCACAGCCATTCGGCCCATCGTGCCTGTGCCGGCTCTTTGAAAGAGCTATCCAATTAGTCCCATTTCCCTGCTCTTTCCCCATAGTCCTGTAAATTTCTCTCCTTCCAGTATTTATCCAATTCCCTTTTGAAAGTTATTATTGAATCTGCTTCCACCGCCCTTTCAGGCAGCGCATTCCAGATCATTACAACTGGCTGCTTAAAAATGGTTTTCCTCATGTCACCTCTGGCTCTTTTGCCAATCACCTTAAATCTGTGTCATCTGGTTACCGACCCTTCTGCCACTGGAAACAGTTTCTCCTTATTTACTCTATTAAAACTGTTTCATGATTTTGAACACCTCGATCAAATCTTCTCTTAAGTTTCCCTGCTTTAAGGAGAACAACCCCAGCTTCTCCAGTCTCTCCATGTAACTGAAGTCCCTCCTCCCTGGTACCATTCTAATAAACCTCTTCAGAAATCTATTTAAATGACTGATCTTGTTTTATGTTGCAGAGTCAGCTCAATCTAGCACAGGTACAAGCAGCACCCACCACTGCTGTGTGAGGGCCCACAGGTGATATGCGGAGATGGCAAAATTCTGCCCCACCTCATCCGCTGACATCAAGGAAAAAGTATGGGGGCGTGAAATATAACTGTTGTACCTGATTCAGCACATCACCTCCAGACATAGTGCACATGATTGCCTTTGATATCAGTTGTTTTTATGGACATTGTTGTACAGAATAAATATTGTATTAACTTTATCTCTAACCTGTCCTTATCCTTCTGCTGGTTCTCTTGTTGAAACCAGGGACTCTCCTTGTTCTGATATAACATCCCCTGTCCTTTAAGCAACCCCTTTAATTGCTTGTGCATTGTTTTATCATGTTCCCACATTGTCTCTGTGTCAATTCTATTCCATACATCTGTAGCCCCAGCTGCTCCTACACCTATCCATTCTCCTAATTCTCTCTTATCTCTCGAACCTTCAGCTTTTTCCTGACCTGGCATCAAAGGAGGCCGTGGTTCATCTAAATCTCTTCCCAAATTGCGCTTAGTAAAATGGTGTACCTATTCTCTTAGCTTTACATGATAAAAAATCTACATACATTTGATTACATTAATCGGAAGGCAGTGATACAGAAGGATAGCCAAACAGTAGGAAAAGGAAAAATTTGCAGGACTGTGGAGAAAGAGCAGAGAATTGGGACTAATTGGAGAACTCTTTCAAAGGGCCAGCACGGGCACGATGGGCCAAGTGGCCTCCTTATGTGCTGTATGATGCTGATAATCTCGAATTACATTTCGTTATTCAAAGCTTCATGTGTACGCGTCACTACAAGTCTGTTTATAGGTCCTTCCAGAAGATGGGGGCACTAAGCCTGATTTTCTCGAGCCTCCCAGTTCACAGTTTTATTTGCCTCAACCTTAGCTTGCAGGTTAAGTCGACACGCTCCACTAGTAAATGCGTTGTCACTGTCTATCACCTCGAAATAACTTGTTCAACAAGTACTTCCGCAGTTGCTAAAGCAGTACACCGATGAGTAGGAACAGCTTCGACCCACGGAGTGAGAGAATCAACAATAACCAGACAATATTTATTTGCTCTTGTAGTCTGAGGCAGCTGGCCTGTGTAGTCAATTTACAATCGTTCCCAAGATCCCTGAGTGGGTTGACTGAGGAGAAGAGCACGGTGTGAGGACAACAGTGTGCTGAGAGTTCGGTACGTGTGGGAGTTTGGTAAAGTGGGGGAAGGAGGTGCTGCTTTGCCTTGCTTTTCCTGCAGAGCGGTAGTGGACCTGAGAGCGGTGAGCGGCGGTAAAGAGCGAGACCAGAGCGGGGATAAAAACAGCGCGGAGAGAGCGAGAGTTCAGTCGGTGAGCGGCGGGAGAGAGCGAGACCAGAGCGGAGATATAAACAGCGCGGAGAGAGCGAGAGTCCAGTCGGTGAGCGGCGGGAGAGAGCGAGACCAGAGCGGGGATATAAACAGCGCGGAGAGAGCGAGAGTTCAGTCGGTGAGCGGCGGGAGAGAGCGAGACCAGAGCGGAGATATAAACAGCGCGGAGAGAGCGAGAGTCCAGTCGGTGAGCGGCGGGAGAGAGCGAGACCAGAGCTTACTCTGAGAGCGAGACTCTGAGACCAGCGGCAGAGTTCAGGGTGACGTCACCAGTCAGAAAGTGACGCGGCACAGGGGAGGCAGCTGATTGGTGAGTAGGTTCAGGTGAGTATTTCTACCATTTTACTGTAAGTAAAGTAACAAGAAAGGGAAGATCTGCAGGTTTTATAGCAGATAGTGTTTTTTTTTAGTGAACCTAGGTCCCTAGTATAGTTAACATTTTCTAATTTCAACGTAATTTAAAAGGGGTAACTAAGCTAAGGCAAGTCATGGCAGCAGACCTCGCACCCGTGATATGCTCCTACTGCAAGATGTGGGAAGTCATGGACACTACCAGTGTCCCTGCCGACCATGTGTGCGGGAAGTGTGTCCACCTGCAGCTACTGACCGATCGTATCTCGGAGCTGGAGCTGCGGGTGGACTCACTGTGGAGCATTCGCGATGCAGAGAAACTCGTGGATAGCACGTTTAGCGAGTTGGTCACACCGCAGGTAAAGGGTATACAGGCAGGAAGTGAATGGGTGACCACCAGGAAGAGTAAGAGATGCAGGCAGGTAGTGCAGGGGTCCCCTGTGGCCATCCCCCTCTCAAACAGATATGCCACTTTGGATGCTGTTGGGGGGGATGACTTATCAGGGGAAGGCAGCAGCAGCCAACTTCCTGGCACCACGGGTAGCTCTGCTGCACAGGCTGGGAGGAAAAAGAGTGGCAGAGCTATAGTGATAGGGGACTCAATTGTAAGGGGAATAGACAGGCGTTTCTGCGGCCGCAACCGAGACTCCAGGATGGTGTGTTGCCTCCCTGGTGCAAGGATCAAGGATGTCTCGGAGCGGCTACAGAACATTTTGGAGGGGGAGGGCGAACAGCCAGCTGTCGTGGTGCACATAGGCACCAACGATATAGGTAAAAAAGGGGATGAGGTCCTAAAAGCAGAATATAGGGAGTTAGGAGGTAAATTAAAAAATAGGACCTCAAAGGTAGTAATCTCAGGATTGCTGCCAGTGCCACGTGCTAGTCAGAGTAGAAATAGGAGGATATTTCAAATGAATACGTGGCTAGAGGAATGGTGCAAGGGGGAGGGATTCAAATTCCTGGGACACTGGAAACGGTTCTGGGGGAGGTGGGACCAGTACAAACCGGATGGTCTGCACCTGGGCAGGGCCGGGACCGCTGTCCTAGGAGGAGTGTTTGCTAGTGCTGTTGGGGAGGGTTTAAACTAAAGTGGCAGGGGGTTGGGAACCTGAGCAGGGAGAGAGAGGAAAGCGTAACAGGAAGGGACAGAAGGTATGGAGTAATAGGTAAAGTGTTAAAAAAGGAAAAAGCAGGAACTAAGCGTCACAAAACAGATTTGAAAGTTCTTTATCTGAATGCACGTAGCATTCGTAATAAAATGGACGAGTTAACGGCACAAATAACTACGTATGGGTATGATCTTGTGGCCATTACAGAAACATGGCTGCAGGGTGACAACGACTGGGAATTAAATATGCCAGGGTATTTAACAATCAGGAAGGACAGGCAGGAAGGAAGGGGAGGTGGGGTGGCTATGTTAATAAAGGAAGGAATCACTGTAATACAGAGAAATGATATTGGGACAAAGCATCAAGATAATGAAACAGTTTGGGTGGAGATAAGGAATAATAAGGGAAAAAAAACATTAGTGGGCGTAGTATATAGGCCTCCTAATAGTTGCAACTCTGTTGGAAGAAGTATTAATCAGGAGATAGTCGGGGCATGTAATAAGGGAACAGCCATAATTATGGGGGATTTTAATTATCATATTAACTGGACAAATCAAATTGGGCAGAGCAGCCTTGAGGACGAGTTCATTGAGTGCATCAGGGATGGATTTCTTGAGCAGTATGTAACTGATCCTACAAGGGGGCAGGCAACCTTGGACCTGGTCCTGTGTAATGAGTCAGGATTAATTAATAATGTCCTAGTTAAGGATCCCCTTGGAACGAGCGACCACAACATGGTTGAATTCCATATCCAATTAGAGGGTGAGAAGGTTGATTCTCAAACAAGCGTACTGAGCTTGAATAAAGGAGACTATGATGGTATGAGAGCGGAATTGATTAAAGTGGACTGGGAAAATAGATTAAAGGGTAAGACGGTACATGAGCAGTGGTGTTCATTTAGGGAGTTATTTTACAACTTTCAAAATAAATATATTCCACTGAGGAAAAAAGGGTGTAAAAGAAATGACAGCCATCCGTGGCTAAGTAAAGAAATCAAGGATAGTATCCGACTAAAAACAAGGACATATAAGGTAGCCAAACTTAGTGGGAGGATAGAAGATTGGGAATTCTTCAAAAGACAGCAAAAAGTAACTAAAGGATTGATTAAGAAAGGGAAGTTAGATTATGAAAAGAAATTAGCAAAAAATATAAAAACAGATAGCAAGAGTTTCTATAGTTATATAAAAAGAAAAAGGGTGGCTAAGGCAAACATAGGTCCCTTAGAGGATGAGACCGGGAAATTAATGGTGGGAAACATGGAGATGGCAAAAATGCTGAACAAATATTTTGTTTCAGTCTTTACAGTAGAGGACACTAAGAATATCCCAACACTGGACAAACAGGGGACTCTCGGGGGGGAGGAGCTAAATACGATTAAAATCACTCAGGAGATGGTACTCAGTAAAATAATGGGACTCAAGGCGGATAAATCCCCTGGACCTGATGGCTTCCATCCTAGGGTCTTGAGGGAAGTGGCAGTAGGGATTGTGGATGCTTTGGTGATAGTTTTCCAAAATTCCCTGGACTCAGGAGAGGTCCCGGCAGATTGGAAAACTGCTAATGTAACACCGTTATTTAAAAAGGGTAGTAGGCAGAAGGCTGGAAATTATAGGCCAGTTAGCTTAACATCTGTGGTGGGTAAAATTTTGGAGTCTATTATTAAGGAGACAGTAACGGAACATTTAGATAAGCATAATTTAATAGGACAAAGTCAGCATGGCTTTATGAAGGGGAAGTCATGTCTGACAAATTTGCTTGAGTTCTTCGAGGATATAACGTATAGGGTGGATAAAGGGGAACCAGTGGACATAGTGTATTTAGACTTCCAGAAGGCATTCGACAAGGTGCCACATAAAAGATTATTACTTAAGATAAAAAATCACGGGATTGGGGGTAATATTCTGGCATGGGTGGAGGATTGGTTATCGAACAGGAAGCAGAGAGTTGGGATAAATGGTTCATTTTCGGACTGGCAACCAGTAACCAGTGGTGTTCCACAGGGGTCGGTGCTGGGTCCCCAACTCTTTACAATCTATATTAACGATTTGGAGGAGGGGACCGAGTGCAACATATCAAAATTTGCAGATGATACAAAGATGGGAGGGAAAGTAGAGAGTGAGGAGGACATAAAAAACCTGCAAGGGGATATAGACAGGCTGGGTGAGTGGGCGGAGATTTGGCAGATGCAATATAATATTGGAAAATGTGAGGTTATGCACTTTGGCAGGAAAAATCAGAGAGCAAGTTATTTTCTTAATGGCGAGAGACTGGAAAGTACTGCAGTACAAAGGGATCTGGGGGTCCTAGTGCAAGAAAATCAAAAAGTTGGTATGCAGGTGCAGCAGGTGATCAAGAAAGCCAACATGCTAGGGGGATAGAATATAAAAACAAGGAGGTATTGCTGCAGTTATATAAGGTATTGGTGAGACCGCACCTGGAATACTGCATACAGTTTTGGTCTCCATACTTAAGAAAAGACATACTTGCTCTCGAGGCAGTACAAAGAAGGTTCACTCGGTTAATCCCGGGGATGAGGGGGCGGACATATGAGGAGAGGTTGAGTAGATTGGGACTCTACTCATTGGAGTTCAGAAGAATGAGAGGCGATCTTATTGAAACGTATAAGATTGTGAGGGGTCTTGATCGGGTGGATGCAGTAAGGATGTTCCCAAAGATGGGTGAAACTAGAACTAGGGGGCATAATCTTAGAATAAGGGGCTGCTCTTTCAAAACTGAGATGAGGAGAAACTTCTTCACTCAGAGGGTGGTAGGTCTGTGGAATTTGCTGCCCCAGGAAGCTGTGGAAGCTACATCATTAGATAAATTTAAAACAGAAATAGACAGTTTCATAGAAGTAAAGGGAATTAGGGGTTATGGGGAGCGGGCAGGAAATTGGACATGAAGCTGAGTTCGGATCGGTCAATGCCCTGTGGGTGGCGGAGAGGGCCCATGGGCTATGTGGCCGGGTCCTGCTCCGACTTCTTGTGTTCTTTAGATTTGTGGTTGGGATCAGATCAGCCATGATCTTATTGAATGGCGGAGCAGGCTCGAGGGGCCGATTGGCCTACTCCTGCTCCAATTTCTTATGTTCTTATGTTCTAAGACAGGTATCTGGGGCTGACCTGTTGAGACGAGATAGGCTTATTGGAACTTGTGGCTCTTTTAAAAAAACTATAAAAGAACTTTATCAAGTGCCTTTCATGTTCTCAGAACTTCCCAAAGCACTTTACAGCCAGTAAGGTAATTTTGAAGTGTAGTCACTATTGCAATGTAAAAAATGTGTGCACTGCAAGGTCCCACAAACAGCAATGAGAGATGCCATCTTTTGGATGAGACGCTAAACCGAGGCCCCGTCTGGATTGGCCACAACTGGAGTACTGTGTCCATTTCCCTTTCAAAAGTTACCATTGAATCTGCTTCCTCCACCCTTTCTGGCAGTGTATTCCAGATCATAATAACTCACTGCATAAAAATATTTCCCTTAACATTAATTGCTAAGAGAGCATTAGCCAGAATTCAGTCAGATGCACTATCCCCAGTGGATTGAAACTTGCTTTTCTTTGTATTTCAGCCATGATGTGGCTGAAATACCAAGAAAAGCCTGAAACACCTGACGAAGGAGGAAGCCTCTGAAAGCTTGTGATTTCAAATAAAACTGTTGGACTATAACCTGGTGTTGTAAGACTCCTTACATTGGTATTTCAGGCCACAGCATGTGTGAGGTCATTCGAGCACACAAGAGGAATGATCTGAGGATGCCAGGATACATAGGGTCTCTAATGTAGTGTTATGGCACCATCCTGTGTAGCCAATCCTCATTGACCACTTGAGCAATCAGTTCTACTGCGTTTGACTTTCTGATTGCTTGTACATGCCACATATTGGTTCTCTGATTGGGCATGTTACTGTTGTGAGAGATTAATGTAGAACTATCTGCCTTAACCCTTTCAATCTACATATAAGAAATAAAGAACTTCCATTAATACTGCTTCTTACGTGACCTCAGGTCATCCCAAAGTGTTTTACAGCCAAAGACTTGTAGTCACTGGGATAATGTAGGAAACACAGCAGCCATTTGCACACAGCAAGGTTCCACAAACAGCAACAAGATAATCTGTTTATTTTTTAGTGAAGATGGTTGAGGGATAAATATTGGCCAGGACACCAAGGAGAACTCCGCTGCTCTTCTTCGAAATAGTACCATGGGATCGTTTACCCTGAGAGGGCAGACTGAGCCTCAGTTTAACATCTCATCCAAAAGATGGCACCTCCGACAGTGCAGCACTCCCTCAAATGCACTGAAGTGTCAGCCTAGATTATGTGCTCAAATCTCTAGAGTGGGACTTGAACCCACAACCTTCTGACTGAGAGGCAAGAGTGCCACCCACTAAGCCACAGCTGACACATGTTTGATGTGTGTGGTATAATGTCATAAAGATGGATTCAGATGACAAGCGGCCAAGCAGCACACCCTTCCATATTACCTCTGCACGCCTTGGCTCACATATCCCCTGCCCTCTAACCCTGCTTAATCTTGGTCTTGGTTTCCGCTGTGCAAAGCCACGAGAGATGGACTAGTAATAATCTATTTAAAAAATTGAAGTCTACATGCGCGTCCAGTCAACTTTTTCCATAATAACTTCCTCTATCCAAATTTATAATGGTAAACAATTTTACAACACCAAGTTATAGTCCAACAAATTTATTTTAAATTCCACAAGCTTTCGGAGGCTTCCTCCTTCCTCAGGTGGTGTGGAACCTGAGGAAGGAGGAAGCCTCCGAAAGCTTGTGGAATTTAAAATAAATTTGTTGGACTATAACTTGGTGTTGTAAAATTGTTTACCATTATCAACCCCAGTCCATCACCGGCATCTCCACATCAAATTTATAATGGAAACACCCAATGCAAACTTGTGATATTCTAATTACACCACTCCCCATGGCACCATCACTGCTGGTGGGAGGGTATAATTACAGCATAACAATTTCACATTGTCAGTTACCATTAGAAGAGTGTACTTAGGAAGGACGAGCATTTCTATAGCACCTTTCACAACCATAGGATGTGTCAAAGTGCTTCACAGTCAATGAAATATTTTTGAAGTATAGTTACTGATGTAATGTAGGAATTTATAATGAGAATTTTAAAATAAGGACTTGAAAGTGAGGCCTGAATTACATCTGTTCGCTTTGGTCCAATTATCCTTTGCCCTCTAACCCACTTCACCTGATGACAGAAACACAAATCATGGGGTTAGAATGTTTGTCCTTCCATTGTTGACCCACAAAAGCTGTCCGTCACTCAAACTAGTTGCCAATCAGGGAGTTTACCTGCATTTAGCAATCTGAACATTAGCGTCCTCTAAGTAGACATCTTCCTCTTCCTCTTTCTGGGAGGAGCATCAGGTTCCTGGTTTCCCTCCAGCACCGTGATGGTGATGGGCTCGCTCACTCTGGATGGAAATTACAGCAGCTGTTATTTGTTCAATAATAATTTTGGGGTGAATGTGATGGATTGGAATGAAAAGGGTTAATTGGGGTAATGGCAGGATTCCTGCGGCTAAACTGTAGTCTGTTAGCATAATAGGTGTCACATAACAGGTAGTGTAGTGTTGAAGGAGTGCTGCACTGTCGGAGGTGCCGTCTTTCGGATGAGACGTTAACCCTCTCAGGTGGAAGTAAAAGATCCCATGGCACTATTTCAAAGTCCTGGCCAATATTTGTCCCTCAACCAACATTCCAAAAAAAAACAGATGATCTGGTCATTACCACATTGCTGTTTGTGGGATCTTGCTGTGCGCGAATTGGCTGCCATGTTTCCTACATACAAGAGTGACTACACTTCAAAAAGTACTTCATTGATTGTAAAGTGCTTTGGGATGTCCCGAGGTCACAAAAGACGCTATATAAATGCAATTTATTTCTTTTGTCAGCGTCACCACGTCTCAAGAACAAATATGAAAAAAAAACTGGGAGCAGGGTTTGCCAACACAACCATACTTCCAAAGTACTCCATCGGCTGTGAAGCAGGTCCCGGGGCCGCGATGTAACTGCAAGTTCTTTCTTGGACGCTCCTTTTCCGTTTGCTTTTAATCTTCTTTGCCACGTCTTTATTCTCTGCTGCAGATTTGATTTTAGGAATTACCACCTTTCCGGACCAGTCAAGAGGCAGGACCAAGGAGGGAATGGAAATCCCAGCATGAAATGTGATATTGCCTTTTGCCAATGGTGAAAAGTAAGAGGGCACCTCGATGCAGCTCCAGGGGACACAGGGTGGGGGTAAGTGAACTGTTATTATCAGAACAAACTCTTGGGTGTTGGCTTCAGGTTTTCCGGGGCAGCTGAGTGGGAAGGCGAGCCACTTCATCTTTGAGCTTCTTTCTCTGCTCTGCCTCCTGATGGTTTCCTCAGGCTGCAGTTGCTAAGGGAACGGAAGGTCCGTTGCGAAGGAAGTGACGTCAGCGCGCCCAGCAGGTTGGTGAGAGGGAGCTCGCGTCTGAATTTTAAATCTTTAACTGTCGTTGCCCCGGCCCCCGGGACCGGAGATCGAGACCGGCCCTGGCCCCCGGGACCGGCCCCACGGGTGAGTTGAGAGGCTCACGGCTGCTTTAGAAGCGCTGGATGGCAGTGGCCAGAGTGGTGATAACTGGGGGAGGGGAGGGGAGGGAGGGATTGTTACTGAGGGGGAGAGGGAATTAATACTGAGGGGAAGAGGGGGATTAATACTGAGGGGAAGAGGGGGATTAATAAAGAGGGGGATTAATACTGAGGGGAAGAGGGGGATTAATAAAGAGGGGGATTAATACTGAGGGGAAGAGGGGGATTAATAAAGAGGGGGATTAATACTGAGGGGAAGAGGGGGATTAATAAAGAGGGGGATTAATACTGAGGGGAAGAGGGGGATTAATACTGAGGGGAAGAGGGGGATTAATAAAGAGGGGGATTAATACTGAGGGGAAGAGGGGGATTAATAAAGAGGGGGATTAATACTGAGGGGGATTAATACTGAGGGGAAGAGGGGGATTAATACTGAGGGGAAGAGGGGGATTAATGAAGAGGGGGATTAATACTGAGGGGAAGAGGGGGATTAATACTGAGGGGAAGAGGGGGATTAATACTGAGGGGAAGAGGGGGATTAATACTGAGGGGAAGAGGGGGATTATTATTGAGGGGAAGAGGGGGATTATTATTGAGGGGAGGGGAGGGGAGGGGGGTCATTACTGAGGGGGATTATTATTGAGGGGAGGGGAGGGGAGGGGGTCATTACTGAGGGGGATTATTATTGAGGGAGAGGAGAATTATTACTGAGGGGAGAGGGGGATTATGGGAGGGGGAAGAGGAGGATTATTTCTGTGGAGGAGGATTATTACTGAGGGGGGGTGGAAGGATTAATACCGACTGTTGGGAGGCAGGGTCCCAGATATGTTATGGCTGGATGAAATATTATTGGATGTTTAGAAGTAAGTTTCTGGGTACAGTATTACCCAATATGAAAAGCATAATTTTGTTTTATATTTTTGAGTAAATGTTGTAACCTACCATTCTTTTGAAGCAGTATGTTTTGATTATAAAGCAAAACTTTTTTCACAACATTGTGCTTAACTTTCTGACTGTACATTGCTTCAAAATGTTAAAGTTGTAATTTTTTTAAATGAACCCTAGCACAACCTCAACCCAGCCAATCCTGCTGATAAGGTATATTGGTGGATATGATATCAGGTCTATGCTTGCTCTGAAGGATACAAGGCCCTGGATATGGACTTGTATTGCAAGTGAGTGAGAACAAATCCAATCCCACATTGCTGCTTGAGTAAGTATTGATCATTTTATTCCACTTGTTTGTTGCCACCATGTGTGACATATATTAAGCTGCACTGTTTTTGATAATTAAAGCTTCTGAAATATAACTCTTTTGTTTTCAGTATTTCAATTATGTTTCAAGATTCAACGGATTTTGAAGTTGAGGGGAATAAATTTCTATTATCCAGTTGAAGGATGTCTGTAATAGGCGATAGAAAGTTTTTCCAGTTTTGACGCCCAGTGGGAGCATTGAGCGTTGCCAGGTCAGGGAAGTACGAGTTGAAGTGCCTTCTACCCTGCGCGCAACAATTTGCCTTAACTGCAACTTGTGGTTGAAGTAGGATAGTTAGGGGGCACCCATTGAGTGGCCTCATCTTGTGTCTGCTGGCCACTCGATTGTTGCCCCAGCTTTATCTCACGCTTATAATACATTACAAGTGTACTGCCCTAGATACCTCCACAGGGTGTACTGCCACCTCTCTGGCATTGCAAATTGTCCTACTGCAGCCATTGTGCTGTTTAGTAGGGTTATGCCCAAATGTTGAGGCTGTTTTTTCAACTTATGTCCTAGTATTATGTGATTACTGCAATTCTTTTCAGAGGATGTTATGCTATGAACGTGGCTGCAACATCAGGTTCACTCACTGATATTTAAATAATGTTTTGCAAAGCTCAATTGCATTACTGACCCATTAAATGACCTGTCCCTGCATTTCTGGTGAGTGGGATTATCCATGTAAACAGTAGAGGAATTTTCAGACTGTAAGCACACACTGGAGTAAGGGAAGCACTTGGGAGTACGGACGGGCTTCAGATGGCATTTGGAACTCCAATCACGACATAAATTTAGTGGTAAGAAAAAGAACTGGTACCATAAATTACCCGATGAGGTAAGACGTAGAATCACATATTGGATTGTTCGAGTCCTCTTTAAACACTGCTGCAGACCCAAGAATAACGTCCCCTAATGCATGAGGGTGGCACTTTCATTTGCTGCTCCAATAAACCTCGTGGCCTTGAGTAAAACGACTAGATTATAGGCAGTTTGAATTGTTTTGGGGCTGCCCAAACTCATTTCAGTTGAGAACGGAAAATATAGTGTTCAGCCCACTGCAATGCTCAAGTTTGTTTGCAAACTTGAGCTCAAATGAAAAATTCATCACAGGTTTTAATAGTCTGATTTATACTCATTGTGTTTTACTTACAAGAATAATTGAGAATGAAGCAAAATAACTGCTGAATAGAGTACGAAGCAAATTACAAGAATTTCAGGCAAAGACAAGGTTCCATATATCATTTTCGATTTCATATTTCTTTGTTTCAACGGAAGAAAACGTCTGTTATTTTACAAAGAATGGGAAAATTATTTTGAAGCTTCAAAGTACTGAGAATTTGAGGTTATATTTAACAAAGATTGTTAATGCGCTGCATGGTGTGGAACAAAGTCAAACAGAATAGGATGTTCCAGGTTCAATTCTTGTGATGAGTTAGCTATTGCAGCAGTGGGAATTGGTCTCCTTGGGAAATGCAAAATCGGCCGGGATTCTCTCTTTTGATTGCTGCCCAGAGACCCCGCTGAAAAGTGTGTGTGGACATCATATGTGGTGGACAGGCTGTGATGTTTCTGTGGTAAAATAGACAGCTAAATGCAGTGCTTAGACTAGCATGAAGAATGGCTACTTGGGAAAGTTACCAGAGGGCTTTTGGCACCTTTTAAAGTGTGTATCAACAGGAGTCAGCGCCATCAGGAAAAGTAGCAAAAAATGTTTTTCTTAATGCTCACATTTTAACCTTAATGGTATTTTTAAAAAATAAACTTGCAGGTGCTGTGCTTAATGACTGAGCCAATTTCTGTCTCATGACTTGGGAGCCAACACCACCTTCAGATTCATATGCACCAAGTACATTACAGTGTGATGGGAATGATTATTCAAACTGAAGGATAATGGCAGCAAGGCAATTGAGTGAGACTTTGGAGGCCACCAATGACAGTGATGGGCCAGAAGAAACAAGAAATCCAAATGCTCCAGCTAAACAATGGACAAATCCTAATCCTAATCCATTCACTTGGGCATGCCCAGATGGTTCCTTTGTGAAGAAAATCTTACAGAGGGGTAGTGGCCTAGAAAAACCCAAAGAA
Source organism: Heptranchias perlo (assembly GCF_035084215.1). Taxonomy (NCBI): domain Eukaryota; kingdom Metazoa; phylum Chordata; class Chondrichthyes; order Hexanchiformes; family Hexanchidae; genus Heptranchias; species Heptranchias perlo. The sequence continues at coordinate 2,395,592 of NC_090363.1, forward strand.
GGATCGAAGTGTCTTATTTGTGTAGAAATGGAACCTTCCAGCAATTTTGACGCAATGAAACATTTTCAAAATGGGATCAACCAGTCAGTTGAGATGATTCTGGGGGAAAGTGATACTCAGTTTGCAGAAATAATCGAGAAATGTGTAGAAACAATGCTTCTGGGTGAGCAGTGTGAAGTATGCCTGGCTCCAGCGTTGATGGAGATGTTGACAGACTCCAGGGAAGGATTGAGGTTTACTGTGAAACTAGAAGAGTTGACTATCCAGAAGGACTCCTGGGAAATGCCATTTGAAGAAAAGTGGGAGGCAGCCATGCACCACAAAGCCAAGGGCACCGTGCAGTTTAAAAATGGCAATCTCTTTGGGGCTGCAAGGCGTTATGCAAAATCACTCAGGCTGCTAGTGACAGTGAAATATGATGTCCCGCTTGAGAAAGGAGAGGAGTACAACAAGGTTAGAAGTACATTGTACTCAAACCTGGCTGCCTGTCAGATAAAGCAAAACCAGTTTAGAAATGTCATCCAGAACTGCTCAAAGGCACTGGAGATGGACCCTGACTCCGTGAAGTGCCTGTACCGAAGAGGTCAGGCCTATGCCTCCATTAATGAGTTTGACAAAGCCAGTGGCGATTTGAAGAGAGTGCTGCAATTGGAGCCGGGAAACTCAGCTGCTGTGCAGCAACTGAGAATTCTTAATGAACAGGTCAAAGCACAAAATGAAAAAATGGGCAAAGCAATGAGTAAGCTGTTCAGCTGAGGGTGCGTAAGCATTTGGACAAGTAATCGAATTGCAGAAATCATCTAGTTTACTTACAAAATAGCACTTGAATACAGAAAAAGCCCATGCTTTTTGGTCTAATAAGATGCATGTGTTAAAGGATGTTGCTGTATTGTACTATATCTTGCGGTTATAACTACGATAAAATTGTATCATGAGAGATCCACGCAGCTCATTCCACAACTTTGCTAATGACGATAATGGCAAATTAATTGTTAATCATTCAGATGATCCTGAATATAATGAAAACTAGCTGATCTCCTGTGACTTTGATTGTGGGTAGTCTGGTGTCTGAAGCACTGTAGTGAGTTTTAGCTGCTAACCTGAACTATCAATCATTGCTCAAGTACTCATCTGCATTAAGTGGCTTAGACAGTCACTGAGGTCAGCCAGAGTTTAATCGCTGTTTGATAAGGCAAGTTCGCATATTGCCAAGTGCTTGTAAATTCCTGGCTCCTGATTATATATGAAAAAGCATATTTTGACACTCCTGACTGCGCCACCTGATATGTACAGTGTAATCAAAACTTTTAAATAAACGGAAAATTTCCTGAGGAACTAGCGTGCACATACATAAAGTTTATCTAATAACCTATAGAGACAAATATAGATATTATTTGCCAGAATATTTCTCTTAATGGAAAGACTGAGTACAATTATTATGACTTTAAGACCTGCCGGCTTCTAAATCTCTTGACTGCTGTTACAAAGTGTACTATTTCCATGTGTGAAAACAATGACATGTCAATTTATCAACAAATACCGGTTTTCTTTCAGGAAGTATTTGTTTCACATCATATGAGTATGAAAAGTGATCACGTTTATAAGCAACCACACAGTGAAGTTTTAATGAACAGTATTGAAACTGAGATTATTTGGGTAAAGAGGTTTGAAGTGCACTGTATACAGAATACCATAATGGTATACAGTGGACTTGCTACTTTTTGCCCAGAGCTCTAACGCTATTAGCTGAAGGCAAGTCCTACAGGCTTCTCAGGCTGCATTTACAAATAATGCAATGTAGTATTTAAACTAGCTGAATGCTTTTCACTCAGTCTGATAGTTTTTCAAAATTATTTGAAAAAAATGCTAGAGGACATATATCAAATACTTTATTCAGGTAAAGTGAACTGTAACCCCATTGCCTATATGTGACTTCAGAAGTGCACTACGTGGCTTACTCTTATTAGGTGAATTTCTACAGGGGGTGTCACACTCGTACACCGTAACCTGGCGAAGAGCCGCAGAAACCCAGTGAAAGGACATCACCACATTGGGCAAGCTACTCCCTCAAATTAAATCATTTCATTCCGCTGTTGATTGGAAAATTTCCTAGCACCCAATATGTCTACTTTTGCTATCACGGGTCTGTCACTTCCTCTCGGACCTTGTTGTACTCCGTACTATCCATCTGCGGCTCAGAACCATTCTACTGATGCATCTCAGTCCTCTTCACAGTATTGCTCTCCATGCATGTCCGACAGCAAAGAAAATCTGTGTGGTTCTTGGGAGGGCAACCTAGGTGGGCCACCTTGGGGAACCCCTACCACTTGCAGTCTACGGTAAGGGGGCCTACCGAGAATCTTCCACTAGAAGTACTTCACCCTGCACAAACGTAGAAAATTCCACCGGACTTTGGCAGATGAATATTGACAGAACTACATCCACAAGGGGGCACTCCTGCTCAAATGTTGGTCTTGGCCTGGTATCTAATAATTTTGGATGAGAGTCGCAAGAAGTGGAGGCGGGGTGGGGCGGGGTGGGGGGGGGGTGGGTGGTGACACAGCGGCTATGACTGGCCTAACAATCCTTCTGGTCCTGCCCCATGTATACTCGGTCTGCTGCCAGTGGGGCAAAGCACCCCAACCATTCCTGAGCTTGCACAGATCTTGATCCAGGCAACAAGATGTTGTGGCACAAAGCATGCACCCCTATCCCCATGACAAATGTGGTCAAAATACATGGGATGTTTCCCTTTAAAAGCAAGTACCGTACAGGCTGCGTTGAGGGCTGGAACAACACCCTGGAGATGTGAGGACCCTTCCTGCACCCCACCTCCCGTCCATCCATAACTGGACTGACTGATTGAAGAGATAGGAACCCGGCGCCCCTTTTAACTGCAAAAATGTGCCATTGCTGCTAAAGCTAAAGCAACACCTCACAACTTCTTACCCTAGCGGCTGTCCCACCCCCACTAACAAGAATGTCCCAGCCCTGTCACCAAGCAGCCCCACTCTGAGTTATACAACCCACATAGTCTTTATATACAAGTGTTCTGAAATCTACAATGAATGATAAAATGAACAAAATTTAAGACAAATGATAGTGACCAGACCAGAGGTAAGTTGCAGTCAGTATAGGTTACAGCACAAAAGGAGGCCATTCGGCCCATCGAGCCCATGCCGGCTCTTTGTAAGAGCAATCTGGTTAGTCGCATTGCCCTGCTCTTTCCCCATAGCCCTGCAAATTTTTTCCCTTCAAGTATTTATCGAATTCCTTTTTGAAAGCCATGACTGAATCTGCTTCAACCACCCTTTCAAGCAGCGCATTCCAGATCATAACTACTCGCTGTGTAAAAAAAAGTTTTTCCTCACATCGCCTTTTGTTCTTTTGCCAATCACCTTAAATCTGTGTCCTCTGATTCTCGACCCTTCCACCAATGGGAATGGTTTCTCTTTATTTACTTTATCTAAACCCTTCATGATTTTGAATACCTCTATAATATCTCCTCTTAACCTTCTCTGCTCTAAGGAGAATATCTCCAGTTTCTCCAGTCTATCCACGTAACTGAAGTCCCTCATTCCTGGAACTATTCTAGTAAATCTTTACTGCACCCTATCTAAGGCCTTCACATCCTTCCTAAAGTGCGGTGCCTAGAATTGGACCCAGTACTCCAGTTGTGGCTGAACCAGTGTTTTATAAAGGTTCAACATAACTTCCTTTCTTTTGCACTCTATGCCTCTATTTATAAAGTCCAGGATCCCGTATGCTTTTTTAACCGCTTTCTCAACCTGACCTGCCACCTTCAAAGATTTGTGCACATATACCTCCAGATCTCTCTGTTCCTGCATCCCCATTAGAATTGTACCATTTAGTTTATATTGCTTCTCCTCATTCTTCCTGCCAAAATGTATCACTTCGCACTTCTCTGTGTTAAATTTCATCTGACATGTGTCTGCCCATTCCACCAGCCTGTCTATGTCCACTTGAAGTCTATTACTATCCGCCTCACTGTTTACTATACTTCCAAGTTTTGTGTCATCTGCAAATTTTGAAATTGTGCCCTGTACACCCAAGTCCAAGTCATTAATATATATTTTAAAAAGCAGTGGTCCTAGTACTGACCCTGGGGAACATCACTCTATACCTTCCTCCAATCTGAAAAACAACCGTTCACCGCTACTCTCTGTTTCCTGTTACTTAGCCATCGCATCCATGCTGCCATTGCCCCTTTTATCCTTTTATTCCACGGGCTTCAATTTTGCTGACAAGCTTATTATGTGGCACTTTATCAACACCTTTTGACAGTCCATATACACAACATCAACCGCATTGCCCTCATCAACCCTCTCAGTTACCTCATCAAAAAACTCAATCAAGTTAGTTAAACACGATTTGACTTTAACAAATCAGTGTTGGCTTTCCTTTATTAATCCACACTTGTCCAAGTGACTATTAATTTTGTCCCGGGTTATCGTTTCTAAAAGTTTCCCCACCACCGAGGTTAAACTGACTAGCCTGTAGTTGCTGGGTTTATCCTTACATCCTTTTTTGAACAAGGGTGTAACATTTGCAATTCTCCAGTCCTCTGGCAACACCCCCATATGTAAGGAGGATTGGAAAATTATGCCCAGTATCTCTGCAATTTCCACCTTTACTTCCTTCAGCAACCTAGGATGCATCCCATCTGGACCGGGTGACATATCTACTTTAAGTACAGCCAGCCTTTCTAGTACCTTCTCTTTATGAATTTTTAACCCATCCAGTATCTCAACTACCTCCTCTTTTACTGTGACTTTGGCAGAATCTTCTTCCTTGGTAAAGACAGATGCAAAGTACTCATTTAGTACCTCGGCCATGCCCTCTGCCTCCATGAGTAGATCTCATTTATCGTCCCTAATCGGCCACACCCCTCCTCTTGGACCCACATTTAATATGAAACTTCATGGAAAGCACTCTTCATGGCAAACTCGTTTGGCCTATTATCCTGTTTGGGAGCAGGATCATTAAGGCAGTTGCTGCCACTGCACTAGTAGTAAGTATTAACTCTTCTAGGCCACTGCTGTTTGTGAATGCAGAATGACTTGTACTCCATGATTACTGAGGTCTTGTCTGATCGACATTTCCGTTCCATCACCAAATTGAATGTAGCTGTTTCAAGCAACTTGCCCAAAGCTTCAGTTGCAGCATTCATGATAGCCATTGTGGAAGCAATTCCTGTTACAACAGCCACTGCATTACATAGAATTTACAGCACAGCAATAGGCAATTTGGCCCAACTGATCCATACGGGTGTTTATGCTCCACACAAGCCTCCTTCCACGCCTCTTCATCTCACCCTATCAGCATAACCTTCTGTTTCTTTCACCGACATGTGTTTATCTAGCTTCCCCTTAAAGGCTTCAATGCTGTTCGCCTCAACTACTCCTTGTGATAGCGAGTTCCACATTATAGCCATTCTCTGGGTAAATAAGTTTCTCCTGAATTCCCTATTAAATTTATCACATTTATTTATTGGATTTATTAATGTCTTATATTTATGGCCCCTAGTTTTGGACTCCCCACAAGTGAAAACATCTTTACGTCAACCCTATTAAACCCTTTCATAATCTTAAAGACCTCTATCAGGTCACTCCTCAGTCTTTTCTTTTCTAGAGAAAAGAGCCCCAGCCTGTTCAGTCTTTCCTGATAGGTATAACCTCTCAGTTCTGATATAATTCTTGTAAATCTGTTTTGCACCTTCTCCAGTGTCTCTATATCCTTTTTATAATACGGAGACCAAAACTGTGCACAGTACTCCAAGTGTGGTCTAACCATTCTGGAGACCTGTTACAGATTTGGCGGGAGATTCACACGTTGCACCGTTCAACATGGCAAAGCCATCTTTGATGGTGCTACATAGGCTGGGGATCGATTTCTCCAGTTGGCCAGACAATTACTGCACATTCCAGGAGACTGTCCAGAGTTCCCACACATAGCTATGATGCTCTTGTAGCATTCTTGTTTTAAAAACAGGACCTGAGGGATTGGGGGTCGCAGGCACTTCAGCCAAGGGAAGATATCTCCTGATTCTCTACTCAGCCATCTCACATTCCAACACAGTGCACCCTACATTTCTCCGATGCATCTTCTCTGCCTCCTTCCTCCCCCATATGCTCACTCCCTTGTTTGATGGCTATAGACTGACTCTGGGCATTGATACAATGGGGGTGATTTTAAACCCCAAGAGCGGATGCAAGTTGAAAATAGTTGTTTTTTGGGTCGCAACTGCAAAATTTTCGGACTTTGCATTCCCAGTGGGAAGCCTGTCCTTTTACGCGCCCAAGTTAAACCCGGAAATAAAGCCGTCGTTAAAATCACCCCCAATATGTGTGGGTGAGATAGTGCTGTCAACCTCAAGTAGAGGGTGCTGCTCTTCATCATCTGCCACCGCTGATTCATCAGGTTGCGAGTGACCATCAGAAGGAAAAGAGCTGGAAATTGTAAAGCGATTCCAGACTGATACACACAAACACAGGAATCATGTGCAGCAGGGTATCTGCAGGTAGTCAAAGTCCGTCATCAGGCAGCATGTAAAGGCATCATCATCTGCTCACTAACTGGAAGCTGGAACCTGCCTTCCAACTTCTCTGTCTCCCACTCTTAGCTGACGGCCTCCTCAGAAGATCGAAAGCTTCCTCCTTGTGCGACTTCAGAGTGTGAATCAACATTAGCTCATTGCTGTGGCCTGTCGTCTTGGTAGAACAATGTGGACTAGTGTGAAAGGTTGGTGTGAACGAACAGATTATCAATGGCTCAGGACTCAATGAGGGAGTCATATGTCAGTTGCCTTTGAAGGGACCAACCTGGAGGTGAAGTTGTGAGGGCAGCTCCGTATGTAGGTTATGGGTAGGAGGTGGAAGATGCAGCTGAACATTTGCCGACTTGCCAACTCCCAAAACAGGTAGGATCAGGTGTTTGAAGATATGACACCCACACTGGGACAGTGCATTGATCCGGGGATATTCTAGGAAGCTATTTCAGTTTTCCTCTTTACCTTCCCAAGCCTCGTGAGGCCATTGAATCTATAGCCTGCCCCTTTAAGCTGCTGTAGGACGTTCAGCCTCAGATGTTCCGCTCACGTTCCAGTGATTTTTCAGTGGCTCTGGCGAGAGCGCAGGTGGAAACTTGCTCAGATCCGCTGCTGTACCCACTCCATTCTTTGCTGGCTGAACCCGCCAGAGAAAAGTTCAACCACGGTTGGGCCCAGCACCAGCGTTATAAAATCAGCAGATTCTAATGAAGAGGGACGTGTGCAGTTGCACAGAGTCCATTGGTATCAGCAGGAATTTTTAACACGGCCTTCCGTTCCATAGCCCGCATCCGGCACTAGTCTGGTGCTACTTACGGATTGGAGGCTGGGGAGTATGCCTCCCACATCAAATGTACGCAAAACTGGAAATACGGGTGGAGTTGGAGGAGGGGCAACTCAGCTGGAGATACATCGGTATCAGAAAATGCCAGCCGAAATCCTGCAGCAGCACGAGGGTTTCTGAGCCCCCATTCCCTGCACTAGGGCAATTGCAGGTATTTGCTGGCCGGAGCCCACCCATCAGCAGGGAGCAGGGTCAGCGCCAGCCACGTGGGGTAGTGGAAATCCCACCGCCCACACTTCCAGTTGTTCAGTTACCGTGTGGAAAACCCAGGGTCTGGTGTGAAAAGTATAGTCAGCAAAGCAGGATTCGATGCGATTGAGTAACATGGATGTTGCTGCTGCAGGAAGCAGAGTGGGAGGATTCACACTCCAAAGTAGTTGTAGAGTCTATAGGGTTCAAATAGATATAGTTGGAAAGCCCATTGCACACATGGAGGGAAGTCCAGGAAATGGATGGTAGAGTCAGAGATGGATCACATAATGGTGAAAGATGGATGGGGGTGGGAAACAAGTCAAAGAACTTCTCTGGATTAGTCCGAGAGCATGAAGCAGCACCAACACAGTCCTCAATGTGATGCCGGAGGATCTAGGGAGTGGGCCTGAGGAGGATTGGAACCAGGAGCCCAAAATCCGCAAAGAGACAAGCATATCGGGACTGACACAGGTTCTAGGTGCAGTCTAATCTTTAACCTTTTTTCACCCCAACCCACCCAAGAGTGATGGCTGAAAATTTACCATCCACGTGAAAAGGTTAATACAGGCCTGGAATTATAGCTCATCCCCGAGTGACCAGTCAACGTGTATTACCAGTTAGACAAACCAAACTAACTGATTAGGGGCTTCGGTATATGATCGAGTAAACTAGTTGACCGTTCCTTTGCACAGTCAGCAAATATTTAGTCTGACACAGAAATTGGTAATGATTCCTTTATTAATATTTCCATGATACCACATCTAACACCATCATACGGTTAAACAATAAGGAGTACAGAAAATAATGGAGCGGATGTTAAATATCATTGACTGACAGCATTTAAAACCCTTGGGTTAAATGTATTGAGATTCCTAAGCTCCAGTTGGGGTTTACTCTATCAAATATATACTTATACTTGTGTACAAGATCAGTATATGATTGACCATGTAACAAGAATTTACATATCATCATTGAATATTTGGTGACCGGGCCCTGCTGTCCGGTGGACGCTAGAGTTACAATTAGATACTGGTTAGAGAGTGAGTTACAATTAGAAATGTTTGTTACACATAAATATGTGGGAGTTAAGACAATCGGAAACTGGGAATGTTCCTTATTCAGACATCAGGGAGTAAAGGGGATGAAAAACTCGACATGTTCCTTCTGTGACACCAGGGGGGTGAATGAAGTGGAAGCTGGGGATGCTCCTTCTATAGACACCCACGAGTAAATTGGTATCAGATCTTAAACGTTCCTTAATCAGGCACCAGGTAGCAAAGAGAATCAGAAACTGGGAATGGTCCTTATACAGACATCAGGGAGTAAACAGAATCAGAAACTGGGAATCTTGCTCATACAGACACCAGAGGTAAAATTATGCAAACAGACCCTTTAGTGACCTTTAACCCAGAGGATTTTCAGCGGTGCTGAGTTTTTCTTGTGATAATTCCAACCCGGATCGAAGATGGGAAAGAGTCTCTCAGTGAAAGTGTGGATGAAAGTGTGGAGATGGGACATGTTGTCCGCATTGTAAAACGACACCTGACCGTCCTCATAGTCCAGGTACACCCCGATCTTCCGGGGCTTCACACTTGGGGTGAGGGGGGTCCATGAGGGGGAGGTGCCGGCAATATAGTCACTTCCGCTTCCCAGCCACACAGCCCAGTATCCGGTCTGAGGTTTTGGGTCGATTTCCCCTTTCCTGTTGACAGACTCTCGGGCCACTCCCACACCCCACTCAATCTTGTCCCCCACCTCCACCTCCCAGTAGTGTCTCCCTGATGTGAATCCCTCCGATCCCAGGACAAAGGCCCAGGAATCAAACCTCTCCGGGGTGTCAGGCAGCGGCTGGTCTTGGTCTCCAAGTCTCACACTGTTCCGGTCCTCAGACACGATGAGCCGGGGATGGGCTGTGTTTGGATTCAGAGTCAGGGAGGCTGGAGCTGGGGGAAAGTTAAAATAACACAGTCAGTGATTTAGTTTCTTGTGGTGATTTATTCAAACTCTGAGTTACCTTTCTAAATCCCCCGCCCTGCTGTATAATTTGATGGCGGTTCATTGGGGGCAGCTCAGGTCGAAGACTCCCTCCGCTCTGGGACTTGAGGGTCAGAGGGAAGAGACTGCAGGAAGGGGAGAACATGTTACAGACTGGTTACATTCTCTATATTTTTATACAGGATATAACACTCTGACATCTGACGGCTCCCATTCACTTTCCCAGCCTTATGTGTAAAACACCGATCCTGGGGCATTTCTCCGCGGCCTCCTGACTGGGTCCGAGTCGGGAGACTGTTTATTATAGAGGAAAAATAGAGCGAGCAAATAAAAGTCAAATTAAACTATAGGCCAGTTAGCCTGACATCAGTCGTCGGGAAAATGCTGGAATCCGTTGTTAAGGAAGGGGTAACAGGGCACTTAGAAATTCATAATATGATTAGGCAGAGTCAACATGGTTTTATGAAAGGGAAATCATGTTTGACAAATCTATTATGGAGTTTTTTGAGGATGTAGCTAGCATGGTAGGTAGAGGGGAACCAATGGATGTAGTATATTTGGATTTTCAAAAGGCATCTGATAACGTGCCACACAAAAGATGGTTACACAAGATAAGGGCTCATGGGGTTGGGGGTAATACATCAGTATGGATAGAGGATTGGTTAACGGACAGACAACAGCGAGTAGGAATAAACGGATCATTTTCATCATGGCAGGCTGTAACTATTGGGGTGCTACAAAGATCAATGCTTGGCCTCAGCTATTTACAATCTATATTAATGACTTAGATGAAGAGACCGAGTGTAGTGTTTCCAAGTTTGCTGATGATACAAAGCTAATTGGGAAAGTAAGCTGTGAGGAGGACACAAAGAGTCTGCAAAGGGATATGGACAGGTTAAGTGTGTGGGCAAGAAGGTGGCAGATGGAGTATAATGTGGGGAAATGTGAGGTTATTCACTTTGGTAGGAAGAATAGAAAAACAGAATATTTCTTAAATGGTGAGAAACTATTAAATGTTGGTGTTTAAAGGGTTTGGGTGTCCTTGTACATGAAACACAGAAAGTTAACATGCAGGTACAGCAACCAATTAGGAAGGCAAATGGTATGTTGGCCTTTATTGCAAGAGTAAGGAAGTCTTGCTGCAATTGTACAGGGCTTTGGTGAGACCACACCTGTGTACAGTTTTGGTCTCCTTACCTAAGGAAAGATATACTTGCCTTAGAGGCAGTGCAACCAAGGTCCATTAGATTAATTCCTGGGATAAAAGGGTTGTTCTATAAGTAGGGATTGAGTAGAATGGGCCTATATTCTCTGGAGTTTAGAAGAATGAGAGGTGATCTCATTGAAACATATAAGATTCTGAGAGGGCTTGACAGGGTAGATGCTAAGGGGTTGTTTCCCCTGGCTGGAGAGTCTAGAACCAGGGGGCATAGTCTCAGGGTAAGGGGTCGGCCATTTAAGACTGAGATGAGGAGGAATTTCTTCATTCAGAGGATTGTGAATCTTTGGGATTCTCTCTCCTAGTCGGCTGTGGATGCTCAGTCTTTGAGTATATTCAAGACTGAGATCGATAGATTTTTGGACTCTAAGGGAATCAAGGGATATGGGAATTGGGCAGGAAAGTGGAGTTGAGGTCAAAGATCAGCCATGATCTTATTGAATGGCGGAGCCGGCTCGAGGGGCCGTATCGCCTACTCCTGCTCCTATTTCTTATGTTCTCGTGTTCTTAAACCATTTAATTATGAAGCCCCATTCGTGTCGAACTTAAATGGTAAACATTAATATATATTACCAGGACCCTTTCACACATTAATCCAGAATGTTTGGACAACGATAATTTAATTTTTCTGTTGAATGTAACTCGGAAACTTTCCATCAGTTAACTCTGCGCTGTGAGTTTCCTGACTGTTTCCGATCGCTCTCTAATGTTCGATCCGTGTAATCTCATCAATAAAGCGAGAAATGATCGATTAGGATTCGCCTCCACTCATCTCGGATAAACTAACCGACTCTGACTCGGATTCCCGCAGTCTGTTCAGTGTCGGTGATAAATGATTAACATTTTCAGACAGATCCTGAACATATTCCTGGAAATACTGAAACTCCTGTGGGTTCCACATGAACCTTCTCCCGATACCGACAGAACCCCAGGGACAACACAGCGAACAGCTGCAGCCAGACCCGCACAACAGGAGCTGCTGCTGTTAGTGAAGGGACAACAGGGACATCACGGGACTGAGATAAAAACAGAAAATGCTGGAATATTGTTTAATTCATCGCGGGACGGAGATGGGCCGATTGGGGAATAAACCACTGGGGTTCTGGAAACTCTGAGGATAATCCCGATTGGGGGAAATAGCTGACAGTCATTTACTCGATTCAAATTCTGATACAACCAATGATCTTGAAAGTTGAACGTGGATCAGGGTTTCCCTTCACGCAGTAAATATTGAGACCCATTTCAGGGTGAGATTAACTTTTAGGACACAAACAGCAATGTGATCAAACTAAGGAAGGGGACACAAAACGAAATTTCAGCTGCCTTTCAGAGGGTAAAAGGTCGGAGGCTCTGATGCTGATTCTTGCTCCCTTTCCACGGACTGATTCCCACTAACCAATTCCCCAATATTTTCAAAAGGAAAATACTGCGGATGCTGGAAATCTGAAATAAAAACACAAAATGCTGGAAATACTCAGCAAGTGAGACAGCATCTGTGGAGAAAGAAACAGAGTTAACGATTCAGGTCGATGACCTTTCGTCAGACTAGTTCTGATGAAAGGTCTTCGACCTGAAACATTAACTCTGTTTCTTTCTCCACAGTTGCTGCCTGACTTGCTGAGTATTTCCAGCATTTTCTGTTCTTACCCCAATATTTTCAGATAGCACAGCAGTACCATCCCCCGGCAGTATTTGATACTACATGGTTTCTATACACATTTTGGTGACAAGATGCAAGGATTGTTGAATTATTTATTGTTTACAGCTGCCAATTATATGTGAATCCCAAAGTGATTTAAATACTAAAAGCTTCATAGTGGAGACAAAATTCTGAAAGAATCCGCCCTCATCTTATGAGCTGACTTCACAGTTTTAGGGTGGGTGGGCGAAAAATTAAATTATATATTGTAAATGTGAGATGAAACACGAGTGGAGATTTGGGAAAGAGGAAAGGACAAAATAGAGGAGAGAGGAAAATGCAGGGTAAGAAGGGAATCAAGATGAATTGAGGCGATAAAGTGGAAACACAGACCCGATAATAAAAGGATGCAAAAATTGTCACCATATAATTTCCACATCTAAATTGGTCAAAAGAATTCTGTGTATGTGGGGGGGGTGTTGCGTATGTATGAGTCTGAGTGTGTGTGTGTGTGTGTGTGTGTGTGTGTATTTTTTGTGTGTGTGCATTGCCAGTGCACGAACGGGTTGCTCACTTGAACCACCCTTTACGCAGTGTGATTGAAACAGGTTTTTCGTTCTTCGATTACAATTTTCAGAGCTTACATAAAATTACAGCCTCAACAGCTTTTTTGGGGGGGGAGAGTTCCAGATTTCCACTCCCCTTTGTGTGAAGAAGTGCTTCCTGACATCACCCCTGAATGGCCTAGCTCTAATTTTAAGGTTATGCCCCCTTGTTCTGGACTCTCCCACCAGAGGAAATAGTTTCTCTCTATCCTGTCAAATCCCTTGATCATCTTAAACATCTCAATTAGATCACCCCTTAACCATCTATACTCAAGGGAATACAAGCCCAGTCTGTGTAACCTGTCTGCATAATTTAACCCTTTTAGCCCCGGTATCATTCTAGTGAATCTGTGCTGCTTCCCCTCTAAGGCCAATATATCCAAGAAGGACTTGGATCTCAACCGGTGCATGAAAATAACGTGTTTCCTCTAGGTTTGTGTATATAATAACTATGTAGGTGATTGTATGTTTCTGTGGAGAGACGAGCCGAACGGCCTCCTTATCGTGTGATCTTTGTGATATTAGTCACTAAGAGCTGTTCTCTTCTTCCTATATGTGCCCGTGGCTACATACAGTCACAAAGCCTCACAGTCCAATGGTCCCCGGTCAGAGGGGTACGGATGGATGAACTGGGGTGAAATAATTAGCCTCAGGGTCGCAGGGGTGGGGCCGGGAAGATCGGTCATAATTCCGCCTAGCGAATGGTATAAAATGAGCCCTGGTGGAATCGAGAGAGTTTGTACAGCCCACGCGGACAGATTCAGGCTTGGATATGAGAGTCTTTGCTGGATCTTTAAGTTTCAAATTAATTATTTTATTAACCCGTTGTATGACTGATTTTATATCAAGAATGAAGCGATGTTGGACAGTATGTAATAGGTTTGATTCCTTCAGTAAATATTAATTGTGTTATATTCTGCACTGTCACAGTGAAGCACAGTCTGGGTAATTTGGGGAGCTGTAGAATCATCCCTCAGTCCGGAGGGTGAGAACATTGTTCTGGGTCTGAATCAACAACCACAGGATATCGCTTCATTACAGACCAGGCATTGCCCGGGTCTGAGACATGGACACTGATTTCACTAACCAGCTTCAAACTCTTTCGGAAGAATATTTTATGAACTGTGTTCTTTGAATTTTCCACCTGAAGTTTATCTTTGTCATTAATTCGTTCTATTTCCATAATGAGAGCTTCACAAAGTATGAAACGGGGAGACGAACGCTCTTTACCTGGGCTGATGCTTTCTCTCATGTCTTTCCATGTTATGTACTGTAGAGGGCCTTTGAATATTTCCAGTGACACAGACCCAGGTACTGAGAGTGCAATACCCTCAGCACTAAACCTGTGAACATAAAACATCCAATAACATCGTTGTTGCTTTTTGTCCGTTTAATAATTTAATTTAAATGTCGATTCAGAGACTGTCCTACCTCCTGTCCTGGGAAAGTTCCTCCTGAAATAAAACAGAAACACGGATCTGAGGAATGATCTGGGAGAGGATAATCAGAATTCAGCGGCACAGATTAAATAAGAGTCTGTATCCAACATATTACCAAGTAACAATCATTCACCTGTCTCAGTGAAGGAACAGCACAGATCAGACAAGGATAAAGCAGATTGGGGTGTAAGGACTTTCACTGGGAAATTCACTGGGTAAAACAGCATCGCACGGTATATTTTTCAGGAAGTACACAGGGTAACACTGACATTTAAACCATTTACGCTTCTCGATGACAATTTATTACTTCTACTGACGACAGCGTATCGCTGAATTCTACCGGCTGTAGCTTTGTGATAAGTTTTGATGCAGCATTAACGTTGCGGTCGGCAGAACAGTGAGCCGATAGAGAGGTGGCGAAATGCGGGGGAGACGGGTATTCTCTAAAAGTGAAGAGGGTTAAATCTGGGTTTCAGTACCCAGCGTGGTGCGACATGGAATTTAACGTTTTTAATGTGAGGAGACAGAGCGCGTTTCTGTCAGTTCTCTTAATATTAGAATATCCCACGAGCGTGCAAAACTCTGTGCAGGGGGAGGTGTCTGAGCGGCGGCCAGCGGGAGAACTCAGCTCTGCCAGCTCTAGGTGTAATGAACACGGTATAAGGGCACGGTCAGAGTGTGTTGGGGAATTTCTGTGTAATGCTGTAGATTTAATGTACACGATGTAAGGGCACGGTCAGAATGTGTTGGGGAATTTCTTTGCAGTGCTAAAGTTTTATGGAAACAAAACAATCTCTTACCTTCAGAAATGTGACGGTGTTTCGTTCCCCCAGCTGCCTCTGTAACTCTGATATCTCCCGCTCAACACAAGTTAACTCCCGTTGGATTCCACTGAGGTTTTTCTCCATTGTTCCAAGAATCTTCCCCTCTTGTTCCCTGAGATCTCTGATTAAACGCTGCTCTTTCTCAGTGAGAATCTGGTGCATTTTAGCGAACTCGGATGTGATGTGGGTCTGCAGGCCGCTCGACTGTTCCTACAGAATTAAAAAATGTGAAACATAATAATGTACCGCGATAAAGGGAAACAAAACTAACCCAGATCCCAGGAAATCACCTTACCCTAACTTCAGAAATCTGCTGTTTCTGCTGCCGTTCGGTGACCAGAGCCGAGGCCTTTCTCCGTGTGGCCGATTCTAAAGACGAGTTCAGTTTATCCTGGAATTGGAACAGAAATCAAATGAATCAGATGATGAAAGACAAGATAAGAAAAGATCACCAGAAGCTCAACCCTCCCATTTTACCCTGTACATCTCCGCAGCCTCGTCCATCGGCATGAAGCGGTGGTCTCTGTGTTCCCGCGCATCTCTACAAATGTAACAGATCAGTTTCTTGTCCGTTTCACAAAACAGCTTCAGTTCCTCCTGGTGTTTCTCGCAGTGAAGTTTACTTTCCTCCCGCCTCGGAGTCAGCTTCAGATTTCGAGCTTTCTCGGCCAGACTCGCTAAGGCCCGATTAGCCCTGAGGTTTCTTTCCAAAAGCACCGCCCTACATTCCGGGCAGGAGTTCATCCTCATGTTCCCCCAAGAGCGTGTGATACAGGAGCGGCAGAAGTTGTGCCCGCACCCCAGTATAACCGGATCGGCGAAGAAATCAAGACAAATGGGACAAATTGCCTCCTCGGTCCAACTCCCTGCCTGCTGCCTGAAAGCCATGTTCACACTCGGCACTTCCTGACTCAAACCGCTTTCAGTTTCGATGTCTGTACACAGTTTCGATCCAGCCCCAGTTTTGCGCCACGCTGCTCCTCCTGTTCCGTGCTGCGTCGGGGCTGTTGCTTCGTGTCCGACTGGTTTACGATGGGGTTTCCCCCTGGGCAGAGGGGGCAGTGCCCTGATTTCACCTGGGTGCCTTTCGGTGGAGTTGTTGGTAGTTTAGGCTCGGGCGTGACGGGCAATCTCTGAGCACTGCAGTAAATATGCTGAAAAGTGGGGGGTGTTGAGTCACGAGTTTAAACATAGGGTACAGAATCCTTTGACCCATGCTCTTGCTCCAGGAGGGTTATGTTCATGCGGTCAAGACCTTGAGTTTCCGCACTGGCTCGGGGAGTGGTCGGCTAAAAATGTCATCCTGTGGCCGTGGAGGCGCAGCTGCTTCTCGACGCTTTCGTGGGCCATCTGTAATTTGCTTTTCTCTGTAGATATGGACGTGCATCACGAATGCGCCGGCACATTTTGGATCGGAGGGCAGAAGCTCCTTCTGGTCCTTGCCCAGGGTTAGATCAAGTCATTTGTCGAGATGCAGATTAGATCACAAGCGTGTCCTTGATACACGGCTTGGACATATTTCTCTTTGCACCGTCAGAGATCCCCAAAAATGTATTGGGACATCCTCGATTGTCGAATTCATCTATATTTTCTGTTCAGTAGGTAAGTCACTGGGTTCCACTTTCCAGAGTTCCCCCAACTCGGCCCCCAACTGCGTGTCTAAACTGTGCTTTGTTGCAGTGATTACACCACAAAGCTCAATGGTTTTATTTCATTCTTGGCATGCGGGCGATGCCGGCCAGTTAGTTTGATTGAACTGAATGGCTTACTGGGCTCTTTGAACGACAGGGCACCTACTGGCAGACCTCCCAGGTCGTGCCTGACAAACCTGATTGAATTTGTTGAAGAGGTGATTAAAGTAGTGGACAGGGGAATGTCAATGGATGTTATTTATATAGAATCATAGAAGTTTACAACATGGAAACAGGCCCTTCAGTCTACTCTCAATCATCAGTAAAGTGATGGAAGGAGTCATCGACAGTGCTATCAAGTAGCACTTACTCACCAAAAAACTGTTCACTGATGCTCAGTTTGGGTTCTGCCAGGACCACTCGGCTCCCAACCTCATTACAGCCTTAGTCCAAACATGGACAAAAGAGCTGAATTCCAGAGGTGACATCAAGGCAGCATTTGACTGAGCGTGGCATCAAGGAGCCCTAGTAAAACTGAAATCAATGGGAATAAGGGGGGAACTCTCCATTTGCTGGAGTCATACCTAGCACAAAGACTGTGGTCGTTGGAGACCAATCATAGTCCCAGGACATCATTGCAGGAGTTCCTCAGGGCAGTGTCCTAGGCCCAACTATCTTCAGCTGCTTCATCAATGACCTTCCCTCCATCATAAGGTCAGAAGTAGGGATGTTCGCTGACGATTGTACAGTGTTCAGCTCCATTCACAACCCCTCAGATAATCAAGCAGTCCGTGCCCGGATGCAGCAAGACCTGGACAATATCCAGGCTTGGACTGATAAGTGGCAAGTAACATTCACGCCAGACAAGTGCCAGGCAATGACCATCTCCAACAAGAGGGAGTTTAAACAGCTCCTATTGACATTTAATGGTATTAACATCGCTGAATCCCCCACCATCAACATCCTGGGGGTCACCATTGTTCGGAAACTCAACTGGACCAACCATGTAAATGCGGTGGCTACTAGACCAGGTCAGAGGCTGGGTATTCTGTGGCGAGTGACTCACCTCCTGACTCCCCAAAGCCTTTCCACCACCAACAAGACACAAGTCAGGAGTATAATGGAATACTCTCCACTTGCCTGGATGAGTGCAGCTGCAGCAACACTCAAGAATCTTGATAACATCCAGGACAAAGCAGTCCACTTGATTGGCACCCCATCCGCCACCTTAAACATTCACTCCCTCCACCACCGGCGCACTGTGGCTGCAGTGTGTACCATCCACAGGATGCACTGCAGCAACTCGCCAAGGCTTTTTCGACAACACCTCCCAAACCCACGACCTCCGCCGCCAAGAAGGACAAGGGCAGCAGGCACATGGGAACAACACCAACTGCACGGTCCCCTCCAAGTGACACACCATCCCGACTTGGAAATATATCGGCCGTTCCTTCATCGTCGCTGGGTCAAAATCCTGGAACTCCCCAACCTAACCCCACTGTGGGAGAACCGTCACCACACGAACTGCAGCGTTTCAAGAAGAAGGC
Source organism: Heptranchias perlo (assembly GCF_035084215.1). Lineage (NCBI taxonomy): Eukaryota > Metazoa > Chordata > Chondrichthyes > Hexanchiformes > Hexanchidae > Heptranchias > Heptranchias perlo. The sequence continues at coordinate 2,414,095 of NC_090363.1, forward strand.
CCACCACCACCTTCTCAAGTTGGGCAATAAATGCCGGCCTTGTCATTAACACCCACATCCCCAGAATTAATATTTTAAAAATGTAACAACATAAATTCTAGGAATCCACTAACAGATCTGCCTCCTGGTTAGTTTATTGAGATACAAAATGCACACCTCTGAAATAAAGGCCTAGAAACGACTAGTTGTTGTTATCAACGGATGATTGGTTAAGCCATTGCTTTGACATTCCTTTCTTCATTATTTCAATAAAGGCGCCAATCGATTTATTTTATCGCCTAAAATATCAGCCAAAGGAATGCACAGAAATCGTTGAAATGTTGGGCCGGTAGCAGAGCAATGGCGATTTACAGGCTGTGCAGGCGAAGAGAATCTAATCCAGAACAAGTTGGCAGGAGAAGATCGGTTAGTGGGGGTGGAGGGTAGAAGATTGATTTGGTCGTTTTGGCCCGACAATATCCCGGGAATTAGAATCACAGTTACACCCTGATAAAAAACGGAATTACAATTGGAAATGTTCGTTGTGCAGAAACTCCCGGGAGTAAAGCGAACCGGAAGCTCAGTTCGGCAGACACTGTTCTGTTAATGGGCTTTAACTGGACAAATTCTCAGCGGTTCTGAGTTTTTCGCACCATTGCTCAATCCCGGACAGAAGTAAGGAAACAATCTCCCAGCGAAAGTGTCAGTGAAAGTGTGCAGGTGGGACATGTTGTCCGCATTGTAAAATGACACCTGCCCGCCCTCATGGTCCAGGTACACCCCGATCTTCCGGGGCTTCACACTCGGGGTGAGGGGGGTCCGTGAGGGGGCGGTGAGAGCAACGTAGCCGCTTCCGAGCAACAGCCACACAGTCCAGTATCCGGTTTCAGGTGTCAGTTTGGTTTTCCATTTCCTGCTGACAGACTCTTTGACCAGCCCCACGCCCCACCACGTCTTGTTCCCCACCTCCACCTCGTAGTAGTGTCTCCCCGATGTGAATGCCTTAGTTCCCAGCACACAGGGCGAGTGGTCAAACCTCTCCGGGGTGTCCGGGAGCGGCTGCGGTTTGCCTCCGAGTCTCACACTGGTCCGGTCCTCAGACAGGACGAGATCCAGATTCGCTGTGTTCGGATCCAGAGTCAGAGAGGCTGGAGCTGGGGGGAAAGTTTAAAATAACACAGTCAGTAATCTACTGAAATTCTGAGTGCTTTAATTTCTCCGCCATGCTGTTTAATTTGAGGACGATCCAGTGGCCTTTTCCTACCCGGGATTGGTTGGGCCATAGAGAAGCGGAGAAGACAGTTTTTAGATCAGATGCAAGGGAAAAATTAAGTTAAACAATTTTATATAGAATCTTTAATAAGATTATTGCCAGATAGAAGAAGCTTTCAGGCATTTAAAACTGAGCGTTTATACTCAGAGAACCTGGATTCCTTCAGTCTGTTCAGTGTCGGTGATAAATAATTAACATTTTCAGACAGATCCTGAACATATTCCTGGAAATACTGAAACTCCTGTGGGTTCCACATGAACCTTCTCCCGATACCGACAGAACCCCGGGGACAACACAGCGAACAGCTGCAGCCAGACCCGCACAACAGGAGCTGCTGCTGTTGGTGAAGGGACAACAGGGACATCACGGGACTGAGATAAAAACAGAAAATGCTGGAATACCGATTAATTCATCGCGGGACGGAGATGGGCCGATTGGGGAATAGACCGCTGGGGTTCCGGAAACTCTCAGAGGATAATTCTGATACAATCAATGATTACATAGAATTACATAGAATGTACAGCATAGAAACAGGCCATTCGGCCCAACGGCTTCTATGCTCCACACGAGCCTCCTCCCTCTCTTCATCTTGCCCTATCAGCATATCTTCCTATTCCTTTCTCCCTCGTGTGTTTTATCTCGATTTCCCTTAAATGCATCTACGCTAGTCACCTCAACTATTCCCAGTTCCACATTCTCATCAAGCTCTGGGTAAAGAATTTTCTCCGGCCAAAAATGAGTCACCCGGCCTAATCCCACTTTCCAGCTCTTGGTCCGTAGCCCTGTAGTTCACGGCACTTCAGGTGCACATCCAGGTACTTTTTAAATGAGTTGAGGGTTTCTGCCTCTACCACCCTCTCAGGCAGTGAGTTCCAGACCCCCACCACCCTCTGGGTGAAAAATCTTTTCCTCAGCTCCCCTCCAATCCTTGTACCAATCGTTTTAAATCTATGCCCCCTGGAAATAGGTCCTTCCTATCCACTCTATCTAGGCCCCTCATAATTTTATACACCTTAATTAAATCACCCCTCAGCCTCCTCTGTTCCAAAGAGAACAACCCCAGCCTATCCAATCTTTCCTCATAGCTAAAATTCTCCAGTCCTGGCAACATCCTCGTAAATCTCCTCTGTATCCTCTCTAATGCAATCACATCCTTCCTGTAATGTGATGACCAGAACTGTACACAGTACTCAAGCTGTGGCCTAACTGGTGTTTTATACAGTTCCAGCATAACCTCCCTGCTCTTATATTCTATGTCTTGGCTAATAAAGGAAAGTATTCCATATGCCTTCTTAAGCACCTTATCTACCTGTCCTGCTACCTTCAGGGATCTATGGACATGCACTCCAAGGTCCCTCTTTTCCTGTACACCTCTCAGTATCCTCCCATTTATTGTCTATTCCCTTGCCTTGTTTGCTCTCCCCAAATGCATTACCTCACACTTCTCCGGATTGAATTCCATTTGCCACTTTTCTGCCCACCTGACGAGTCCATTGATATCTTCCTGCAATCTACAGCTTTCCTCCTCACTATCAAGCACACGGCCAATTTTTGTATCATCTGCAAACTTCTTAATCATGCCCCCTACATTTAAGTCCAAATCACTAATATATATCCAAAAAGCAAGGGACCGAGTACTGAGCCCTGCGGAACCCCACTGGAAACAGCCTTCGAGTCACAAAAACACCCATCAGCCTTTGCTTTGCTTCCTGCCACTGAGCCAATTTTGGATCCAACTTGCCACTTTCCCTTGGATCCCATGGGCTTGTACTTTTTTGACCAGTCTGCCACGTGGCACTGTGTCAAAAGCCTTGCTAAAATCCATGTAGACTACATCAAATGCACTACCTTCATCAACACTCCTTGTTACCTACTCAAGTTAGCCAGACATGACCTTCGCTTAACAAATCCATGCTGACTGTCCTTGATTAGTCCATGCCTATCTAAGTGACGGTTTATCCTGTCCCTCAGAATTGATTCCAGTAATTTGCCCACCACCGAGGTTAGACTGACGGACCTGTAATTACTCAGTCTATTCCTCACTCCCTTTTTAAACTAAGTTAGCAGTCCTCCAATCCTCCGGCACCATGCCTGTATCCAGTGAGGATTGTTTTTTTATGACCTTATTAACCTGCGTCACTACTTTTAGTGATTTGTGAATCTGTACCCCCAGATCCCTCTGCTCCTCTACCCCATTTAGACTCTTATTATCCAAGGAGTATTTTGCCTCCTTATTCCAATGGTGCTGAATATTAAAGATGGATCGGGGTTTGCTTCCTGCTGTAAATATAGGACTCGTTCCAGTGTGAGATTAACTTTCAGGACACAACCAGCAATATGAACAGACTATGGAAAGGGAGACAAAACGAATTTTCAATTACTTTTCACAGAGTAAGAGGCCGGAGGCGGTGATCCCGATTCTTGTCCCCCTTCCCACTGTCACCAGTTCTGCAAACTGTCCAAATGGTGCAACAGTGTCATCCTCCGACAGCGTTCGGAACTACATGCTCTCTACAGAAACCTTTGGTCACTTGAACTTGTTGAATTATTTATCGTTTGTTGTTGCCAGTTGTGCGTCAGTTCCAAAGTTTTTTTTCGTATGAAAAGCTTCACGACGGAGATCGGTCTGAATGAATCTGCCCTGATTTTACGGTTCAGAGTTTCCTTCACGTCCCACGTGTGGCAGGTGTCAGCCGTGGCTCAGTGGGAGCACTTTCGCATCAGAGTCAGAAGATTATGAGGTTCAAGTCCCACTTGAGCGCATAATCTAGGCTGACTCTCCCAGTACAGTACTATGGGAGTGCTGCACTGGCGGAGGTACTGAATTTCGGATGAGACGTCTGCCCTCTCAGGTGGACGTAAAAGATCGCAAGGCACTATTTCGAGGAAGAGCGTTCTCCCAGCGCCTTTGCCGAGATTGATCGCTCAAAACGGATTTCTGTTGGTGGGACCTTGCTTTGCGCATATTGGCTGCTCGTTCCCTAAATTATAACAGTGACTACACTTCTCGGCTGTAAAGCGCGTGGGGATGTCCCCAGATCATGAATGGCGCTGTATCAATGCAAGCCTTTCTTTTTAGATCATTTGGACTATAGATGTCGATACCCACTTCAGTACGAGATTGACTGTCAGGAGACAATCACCGATCACGTTGGGCTGGGACAAGGAACCAAAGCGAATTTTCAGTTTCCTTTCAGAGGGCAGCAGGTCTGAAGGTGCTGATGCAATTCTCAGCCGCCTTCTGTGAGCAGCTTCGCTCAGTAAACAATTGTCCAGGCGGCTCTGACAGTGAGACACTGCTCTCGCCCAACCGTGTCTCGCGGTACGCCCCTTCTATACACATCTTTGGTCACTTGAATTTCAAAGATTATTCCAAATCGGAATAATTATACAGCAGCGCCATTTCACTAATCTCACACACCACTTTGAAAATGTGCATCTGACGTTCGTCTATGACGTTAATTAGAACTATTCACAAAATAGATTTGCAAACTTTGGAAAAAGCGGTACAGAATTTCCTTTACCTGGGTTGATGCCGTCTATCATTTCTTTCCACGTTGTGTACTGTACAGGTCCTTTGAACATTCCCAGAGGCAGATCCCCACAGACCAATGGTAGTTCCTCAATCTCTTGAATAATCCTTTGAGTTTGGAATTTTCAATATTAGAATGTTTCAGCTGTTTCTAACTTATAACTTAATTAATGTTTTGTAGAGAGAATGACATACCTCCTGTCCTGAGAAACCTCCTCCTGAAACAAACAGAAATAAAGATCTGAATTCATAATGGGCCTGGCTGTGTAAAATCAGAATTCAGTGGCTACCATTTGTAGCTCGAACTAATCCTAAACCTCTCCACCTCTCTCTCTTTGTTCAAGTTACTCCTTAAAACCTACCTCTTTGACCAAGCTTTTGGTCACCTGTCCTAATATCTCCCTGTGTGGCTCAGTGTCAAATTTAGTTTGATAATCGCTCCTGTGAAGCGCCTTGGGACGTTTTACCACGTTGGAGACTCTATATAAACACACGTGGTTGTTGTGGCTGAACTGTATTAAATATGTTACCCAATCATCTGTCTCAATGGAAATAACAGCAAAAGTCGGACAATGAATGAATGAGTCAGTTACAAAACATCAAATGGAACATTTTCAGGAAATCCACAGGGCGACAGTCGAATTTAGATTTTTAATTCTCTTGATGATAATTTATTCACTCTACTGACTAAATATAAGAAGGTAAATCACCGGAAATCATTTTTTTCCAACAGCACAGATATTCAGGGATTCCACTAAACTTCAGTTCCGTTTCACCTGTATCGATTATCCCAAAACCAGGAACAATTCTGGAGAAACTATCTGTATATCGAACTTCTTAATGATATTTACTAACGGAAATTAACATATTGGAAATGTTAGCGTGCACAAGGTAATTTTCAAGTATATCTAACTTTGTGATGCTTTATTTAAAAAAAGACTTACCTTCAGAAATCTGGCTGTATCTTCTTCCTCCACCTGTCCCTGTAACTCCGATATCTCCCGCTCAATACAATCTAACTCCTGTTGGACGATACTGAAGTTGGCCATCATTGGACGTAAAACCTGCTCCTCTTGTTCCCTGAGATCTCTGATTAAACGCTGCTCTTTCTCAATGAGAATCTGGTGCATTTTATCGAACTCGGATGTGATGTGGGTCTGCAGACCGCTCGACTGTTCCTACAGAATTAAATGTGAAACATAATAATGTACCGCGATAAAGAGAAACAAAACTAACCCAGATCCCAGGAGACCTTACCCTAACTTTGGAAATCTGCAGTTCCTGCTGCCATTTGGTGACCAGAGCCGAGCCCCTTCTCCGTGTCGCCGATTCTAAGCAAGATATCAGTTTAACCTAGAATTGGAACAGAAATTAACGACTTGACTATTGAAAATGAAAGTACAGAGTACGAAAAGATTGTCATCGATTAAAGCGAGTTCCTTTTACCCTGTAGGGCTCCGCAGCCTCGTCTATCGGCATCATGCCGTGAGATTTGTGTTCCCGCGCATCTCGACAAATAAGACAGATCAGTTTCTTGTCGGTTTCACAAAACAGCTTCAGTTCTTCCTGGTGTTTCTCGCAGTGATTCCGATTCAGCTTCAGATTTCGAGCTTTCTCGGCCAGACTCGCTAAGGCCCGATTGGCCTTGAAAGCTCTCTTCGGAAACTCCGCCCTACATTCCGGGCAGGAGTTCATCCTCACGTTCCCCCAATACCGTGTGATACAGGAGCGGCAGAAGTTGTGCCCGCACCCCAGTATAACCGGATCGGCGAAGAGATCAAGGCAAATGGGACAGTTCACGTCCTCGGTCCAACTCCCTGCCTGCTGCCTGGAAGCCATGTTTACACTCAGCACTTCCTGACTCAAACCGCTTTCAGTTTCCATGTTTGCGAGGCCCTTGAATCCTGGCCGTATTTCCGCTGCCTCTTTGCGCTCTGTGCCATTTATGTGCACATAATAAACCTTTCAGTATCAGTGGGAATGCTTTGACGAAAAGATATCCGCCACTTACAATACAATTTCAGATGGAAGTAGAGTTATATGATCATAGGAACAGGAGTAGGCCATTCAGCCCCCTCGTACCTGCTCCGCCATTTGATAAGATCATGGCTGATCCGTGATCTAACTCCATGGGGCTCGATTTTACCGGCGGCTTTCCAGCGGGGGGGGGGGGGGCCCTAAAATCCCGATATCCAGTCACTTGACCGGATCGCGCCACGATCCCGACCACTTCCCGGTTCCCCGATGACGTGCAATTAAAGCCAGCGGGGTTCCACTTGAGAGTACTTACCTTGCTTGTTGAGGTCAGTAAATGAGCTGAATCAGCTGTCAAAACAGCAAGTGTGGGATTTTACCTTCAACGCAGAGTGTTTCACACACTGGGGGAAACAGTCACCCTCCAACCAGGCGTGTTGCAGCCAGCAGCCTGTGGCAGCTGCCAAGGTGCACTCCACGGGGGAGAGCCCTCACCCACGCAGGAGGCCACCGTGTCACATACGGCAACCCCTGCCCCCCCACCACCCCCCGCCAAGCCAGAGGACAGACCGACGCGAAACCGCAGCCCCAGTCCGAGGAAACACCCACCTACCCTGCACAACCCCTCAGACCAACACCTGCCAGATGGGTGGTGCGTGGACACCCTCGGAGGACGAACAGCATGACCAGCCCCAGCAGCCTCACAGTCCACGCCGTCCGCCGCAGAGACGTGGAGCCCCCCAACACGGTGCTGTTGCACGCCCACCTTCACAGCAGGAGGGAGGGCAACCGCAGAGAGAGGTGCGTCGCAGAGGGCACTACCCTCGCCACAGGGTCCACAGACCGAGGCGCAGCTCCCCGGACCTCTCCGAGCAGCAGTGCATACGGAGGCGCAGATTCACTCGACTTGTAGTCGTGGAGATCTGCAGGCTCTTTCATGCCGAGCTGCTCCTGGCTGGCCCCAGCACCATCTGCTTACCTGTCACTGCCAAAGTCACCACTGCCCTCCACAACTTCTCCTCCGCATCCTTCCAGGGTGCAGCCGGGTACACCGCCGATGTCTCTCAGTCGTCTGCGTGGAAGAGCCCTGCAAATACACCTGCACCTACTCTGCAGTAACACAATGGGTGGCATCAGTGGTGGGTCCTCATAGTGATACCCAGGAGCGAGCATTATTGGACACAACAGACAGGATTCGCGGAGACATGACAGTGGTGGTGCCAATATAATGTGTGATGTTTGTTGCTCTGAAATTCAATATAGGTAACACCCATGGCAAACCCTCGGACACCCTTGTGCATCCCCTTCATGCTCACGACACGTTTGCCTTACGCTGCCTACTGCACATATGTGATGCATGCCCTGTGGCTGCAGCACAGGTGGTGGCAGGTTGAGTGAGGCTGGCCGTGAGGGAGATGCACGAGAGTGTGAGTATGGGATAGAGCCATGAGATTGTATGAGGATTGGGTTGCGTGTTAGTGGCGGGGTGAGTACTGGCGAGGTGAGTAGGTGCAGGTAAGATGAGGATGGGGTTTGAGTGGGTATGAGGGGTGATGTGACAGAGTAGTGTTGGCGGTGCCGAAGGAGATGTGGGGTGGGGGCAGTGCTGTGGCAGGCGGAGTGTAGGGGAAAGACTACGTGTTCTCACTGTGGCTGACCTACTGAGGTCATTGCAGTGCCTCCTGCACTGTATGCAGGCGGGCGATATGTTGGTGGTGCAGGTGACCCCCTCGGCCACCTCGAGCCAGGCCTTCTTGGTGGCAGAGGCAGGCCGCTTCCTCCCGCCCGCCAGGTGGAAGATCTCTGTCCTCCCCCTCCTCCTCACCCCATCTGATGATACCTGGGGTGAGGCATCATTAAACTGGGAGCAGCCTTCCCCCTGGGCTGCTCCATGCTGTAATTTGTTCCATTGGTTGCAGCATCTGTCAGTGGAGGACTGCCCCTTTAACTAGAGAGCCTCCAGCTGACAAAACTAGAAGGTGTAAGGCGATTAACCCAGCATCAAAGCTGTGGCAGGGGGTTGGGAACCTGAGCAGGGAGACAGAGGAAAGTGTGTCAGGAAGGGACAGAAGGTATGGAGTAAAAGGTAAAGTGTTAAAAAATGAAAAAGCAGGAACTAAGTGTCACAAAACATATTTGAAAGTTCTTTATCTGAATGCACGTAGCATTCGTAACAAAATGGACGAGTTAACGGCACAAATAACTACGTATGGGTATGATCTTGTGGCCATTACAGAAACATGGCTGCAGGGTGACAACGACTGGGAATTAAATATGCCAGGGTATTTAACAATCAGGAAGGACAGGCAGGAAGGAAGGGGAGGTGGGGTGGCTATGTTAATAAAGGAAGGAATCACTGTAATACAGAGAAAAGATATTGGGACAAAGGATCAGGATAATGAAACAGTTTGGGTAGAGATAAGGAATAATAAGGGGCAAAAAACATTAGTGGGCGTAGTATATAGGCCTCCTAATAGTTGCAACTCTGCTGGAAGAAGTATTAATCAGGAAATAGTCGGGGCATGTAATAAGGGAACAGCTATAATTATGGGGGATTTTAACTATCATATTAACTGGACAAATCAAATTGGGCAGGGCAGCCTTGAGGAAGAGTTTATTGAGTGTATTAGGGATGGATTTCTTGAGCAGTATGTAACTGATCCTACAAGGGGGAAAGCAACCTTGGACCTGGTCCTGTGTAATGAGCCAGGATTAATTAATAATGTCCTAGTTAAGGATCCCCTTGGAATGAGTGACCATAACATGGTTACATTCCATATCCAATTAGAGGGTGAGAAGGTTGGTTCTCAAACAAGCTTACTGAGCTTGAATAAAGGAGACTATGATGGTATGAGAGCGGAATTGATTAAAGTGGACTGGGAAAATAGTTTAAAGGGTAAGACGGTACATGAACAGTGGTGTTCATTTAAGGAGTTATTTTACAACTTTCAAAAAATATATATTCCACTGAGGAAAAAAGGGTGTAAAAGAAATGACAGCCATCCGTGGCTAAGTAAAGAAATTAAGGATCGTATCCGACTAAAAACAAGGACATATAAGGTAGCCAAACTTAGTGGGAGGATAGAAGATTGGGAAGTCTTCAAAGGACAGCAAAAAGTAACTAAAGGATTGATTAAGAAAGGGAAGATAGATTATGAAAAGAAATTAGCAAAAAATATAAAAACAGATAGCAAGAGTTTCTACAGTTATATAAAAAGAAAAAGGGTGGCTAAGGCAAACGTAGGTCCCTTAGAGGATGAGACCGGGAAATTAATGGTGGGAAACATGGAGATGGCAAAAATGCTGAACAAATATTTTGTTTCAGTCTTTAGGGTAGAGGACACGAAGAATATCCCAACACTGGACAAACAGGGGGCTCTAGGGGGGGAGGAGCTAAATACGATTAAAATTACTAAGGAATTGGTACTCAGTAAATTAATGGGACTCAAGGCGGATAAATCCCCTGGACCTGATGGCTGACATCCTAGGGTCTTGAGGGAAGTGGCAGTAGGGATTGTGGATGCTTTGGTGATAATTTTCCAAAATTCTCTGGACTCGGCAAAGGTCCCGGCAGATTGGAAAACTGCTAATGTAACACCCTTATTTAAAAAGGGTAGTAGGCAGAAGGCTGGAAATTATAGACCAGTTAGCCTAACATCTGTGGTGGGTAAAATTTTGGAGTCTATTATTAAGGAGACAGTAGCGGAACATTTGGATAAACATAATTTAATAGGACAAAGTCAGCATGGCTTTACGAAGGGGAAGTCATGTCTGACAAATTTGCTTGAGTTCTTTGAGGATATAACGTACAGGGTGGATAAAGGGGAACCAGTGGACGTAGTGTATTTAGACTTCCAGAAGGCATTCGACAAGGTGCCACATAAAAGATTATTGCTCAAGATAAAGAATCACTGGATTGGGGGTAATATTCTGGCATGGGTGGAGGATTGGTTATCTGACAGGAAGCAGAGAGTTGGGATAAATGGTACATTCTCGGACTGGCAACCAGTAGCCAGTGGTGTTCCGCAGGGGTCGGTGCTGGGTCCCCAACTCTTTACAATCTATATTAACGATTTGGAGGAGGGGACCGAGTGTAACATATCAAAGTTTGCAGATGACACAAAGATGGGAGGGAAAGTAGAGAGTGAGGAGGACATAAAAATCCTACAAGGGGATATAGACAGGCTGGGTGAGTGGGCGGAGATTTGGCAGATGCAATACAATATTGGAAAATGTGAGGTTATGCACTTTGGCAGGAAAAATCGGAGAGCAAGTTATTATCTTAATGGCGAGAAACTGGAAAGTACTGCAGTACAAAGGGATCTGGGGGTCCGAGTGCAAGAAAATCAAAAGGTTAGTATGCAGGTGCAGCAGGTGATCAAGAAGGCCAACGGAATGTTGGCTTTTATTGCTAGGGGGATAGAATATAAAAACAGGGAGGTATTGCTGCAGTTATATAAGGTATTGGTGAGACCGCACCTGGAATACTGCATACAGTTTTGGTGTCCATACTTAAGAAAATACATACTTGCTCTCGAGGCAGTACAAAGAAGGTTCACTCGGTTAATCCCGGGGATGAGGGGGCGGACATATGAGGAGAGGTTGAGTAGATTGGGACTCTACTCATTGGAGTTCAGAAGAATGAGAGGCGATCTTATTGAAACATATAAGATTGTGAAGGGGTTTGATCGGGTGGATGCGGTAAGGATGTTCCCAAGGATGGGTGAAACTAGAACTAGGGGGCATAATCTTAGAATAAGGGGCTGCTCTTTCAAAACTGAGATGAGGAGAAACTTCTTCACTCAGAGGGTGGTGGGTCTGTGGAATTTGCTGCCCCAGGAAGCTGTGGAAGCTACATCATTAAATAAATTTAAAACAGAAATCAACAGTTTCCTAGAAGTAAAGGGAATTAGGGGTTACGGGGAGCAGGCAGGAAATTGGACATGAATTTAGATTTGAGATTAGGATCAGATCAGCCATGATCTTATTGAATGGCGGAGCAGGCTCGAGGGGCCGATTGGCCTACTCCTGCTCCTATTTCTTATGTTCTTATGTTCTTATGTTTAGATCGTACTGCGCATGCGCAGCCCGCCCGACGCGCAGACCAGCAGCGCGGACCCCGGAGGAGCAGGTAATTGAATCCCATTAGTGGATTGCCTGCTACGATCGCGCGGGCAACCCACTAATTTCACCGGGCGCGGAGGCCACGCACCCGAAACCCAACCCGCCGGAAACCCGCAGGCCTGCTAAAATCAGGCCCCATATACCTGCCTTTGGCCCATATCCCTTAATACCTTTGGTTGCCAAAAAGCTATCTATCTCAGATTTAAATTTAGCAATTGAGCTAGTATCAATTGCCGTTTGCAGAAGAGAGTTCCAAACTTCTAGCATCCTTTGTGTGTAGAAACGTTTTCTAATCTCGCTCCTGAAAGGTCTGGCTCTAATTTTTAGACTGTGCCCCCGACTCCTAAAATCCCTAACCAGCGGAAATAGTTTCTCTCTATCCACCATATCTGTTCCCCTTAATATCCTATAAACTTCGATCAGATCACCCCTTAACCTTCGAAACTCTAGAGAATACAACCCCAATTTGTGTAATCTCTCCTCGTAACTTAACCCTTGAAGTCCGGATATCATTCTAGTAAACCTACGCTGCACTCCCTCCAAGGCCAATATGTCCTTCTGAAGGTGCGGTGCCCAGAACTGCTCACAGTAAAGATACATCGATTATCTCAGTGCAGATGCACCTCGCAGCAAGAAACACCGATTTAAAAGATGAATTCTTCCACTGGTCTTCCATAAAACTAAGCCTAGGAGGAGGCCGCTGAATTTCGCTGTGATATCAATCAGAGGCCATAAATGAATGGAACTACCACCCGCTCCTTTCTGTCCGATGGGAGATGTATTGATTGCCTAACGGTGAACTGCTACTCGCCAACTCACCCATTGCCCCTCGAAAACAAAAGATAAACCTCCATACAGTCTAACCGATGTCTTCGTCGTCTCCCTCTCGGTTTTTTAAATATTTCAAAATTAACTTTATTCATAACATTTGTAAAAGTACATACAATGCAATTCAAGTCACGCTTCAAACAATACAATACAGGTCATACAATTTGCTACAGTACATACAGTACAATCAACGGTCCAGTACAATCAATAGTTAGGCACCATACATTTTAAATACAGTTCATGGCACCCGAGGGTGCCTCATTGCATTACAGTCATTACCGGTTACAGATACAGTACATTGTCTCCCTCTCCCTCTCGGTCTCACTGCTCTCGGACAGAGTAGAGCCGTCTGGAACCCGCCATCGCCCATTCCGCCCAGATGTGCAGACCACCATATCCCATTACAGTCACTGGGCCCAGTACCGTTTGGTGGAGGCCGTTCTGTAACCAGTTTAAGATTTGCTGATGACCATGAATGAAAGTGGGGCAGATTTCCAGGTACTGACAAAGAGAATGAATGGAACAACCAAGCAGCCTAAACAAAAAATAAATAGAGCCTAGAAAAGAGTTCTTCCATTATTACCGTAAATGGAGAAGAAACTGAGAAAATTGAGTTTTCTGTGCATCTTGGCTGAACGATTTCAGAGGATGGGAGATGTGATGAAATCGAAATGGTACTTTAATACAACAACAACTTGCATTTATATAGCGCCTTGAACATGGTAAAAAGTCCCAAGACGCTTCACAGGAGGGTAAATCAGAAACAATTTGACACCCAGCCACGTAAGGGGATATTAGGACACCTGTTTGGTGAAAGAGGTAGGTTTTAAGGAGCATCTTAAAGGAGGTGAGAGAGGTAGAGAGGCGGAGAGGTTTAGGGAGGGAATTCCAGAGCTTAGGGCCCCGGCAGCTGAAGGCACGGCCGCCAATGGTGGAGCGATTAAAATCGGAGATGCGCAAGAGGCCAGAATTGGAGGGGCGTGGAGATCTCGGAGGGTTGTAGGGCTGGAGGAGGTTACAGAGATAGGGAGGGATTTGAAAACCAGGATGAACATTATAAAATCGCACCGGGAGCCAATGTCGGTCAGCGAGCACAGTGGGTGATGGGAGAACGGGACTTGGTGCGAGTTAGGATACGGGGGCAGCAGAGTTTTGGATGAGCTCAAGTTTAAGGAGGGTGGAAGATGGGAGGCCGGCCAGGAGAGCATTGGAATAGTGGAGTCAGAGGGTAACAAAGACACGGATGAGGGTTTCAGCAGCAGATGGGCTGAGGCAGAGGCGGAGACGGGCTTATTACGGAGCTGAAAGTAGTCGGTCTTCAGGAGACCTTTACAGTATACGGCCTGGAATGAAATGATGGACAGCAGCAGCCCAGTTAAGGAATTCGCGACCGGAATTTCCTCGGAGCTATCCCACTCTTTCGTCGTAATTTCGCGGGAAGTGCGGCGGAACTCTGGGCGCATAAACTGGGGTTTCAGCTGCACTTCTGGTGAAAGTCACCGCGGCAGAGCGGAAGTGACTCCAAATAAATGCCCGCCTTTACGTTGCTCTTTTTAACCGGCGGCACATGATTCTTTTTACTGACGCCCCAAGTTTAGTATGAAATTCCTCTCTCTGCAGAAGAGTTTCGATAAATGTCCCTCTATTTTATTGTCTTGATGAAAGGAGTTGGCGGCCTTGCGGGGGGCCAGCAGGCAGTGGGGGAGGGCGAGGGTTGAGGTTGGGAGTTCGAGTCATTGGAGAGGCCACTCCTGCCGGGCTCTCATCGGTAACAGCCGGGCCCGGGATCGTCACACACTTTAATGCGAGGCGGACCTGGCATCTTCCAGCCTCTCATCCGCCACGTTCCAAAGTTAATGGCTCAAGGCTGATCCTTTAACTGCTCCCCGATGGAAAACATGTTCATATATGTCTCGCCCCGATTTTCTTCTGTCTGCGGAAGATTTTATTCACCATTTTCTTCCAGTCTCCGAAAAGCTACCAAGACCCTAATTTGAAATTTCGCTTGAAATGCAAATTTCACGTCGGTTGCACCGCGTACTGATCTCACGCTGTGTGCTGACCCTTACATAATATCGCCGACCCTGCCTCACTCTTCATCGGGGGGTCAAGTCATACACATGCCCCGATCTAAAATGCCTTTAGACGTTTCATTGTTTCTTATGAAAAAGGAAACATCAAGTATGCTTTAAAAGGAATTGACTTAATTCAATTTTGCTTTTGATCTGTTGTTCCCCATTTTTCAAATTTGAGGGTGTTCTGTACTGAACAAAAGCGTGGCATTCCGGTGTTAATCGAACAGAAACGATTCCTAACAACAGGGCCTAAGATGTAGCGTTAAATAAATAAACAGACAGACAAATGATTGATAGACAGATGATAGATCGATTACATTAATAAACTAAATCATGTTTTTTCTGTAACTTACATATATGCAAGAGAACATGTTTTCCATTAGGGTGCAGTTCAAGGCATTTGATAAAGTCCCACATAATAGAGTTGTTAGCAAAATTAAAGCCTATGGGATTAAAGGGACAGTGGCAGTGTGGATACAACATTGGCTAAGGGACAGAAAGCAGAGAGTAGTGGTGAACGGTTGTTTTTTAGACTGGAGGGAAGTACACAGTGGTGTTCCCCAGGGGTCTGTATTAGGACCACTGCTCTTTTTGATATATTTAATGGCCTGGACTTGGGTATACAGGGTATAATTTCAAAGTTTGCAGATGACACGAAACTCAGAAATTTAGTTAACAATGAGGAGGATAGTAACAGACTTCAGGAGGACAGAGACAGACTGATGAATGGGCAGACACATGGCAGATGGAATTTAACGCAGAGAAGTGCGAAGTGATACATTTTGGTGGAAAATGAGGAGAGGCAATATAAACTAAATGGTACAATTTTAAAGAGGGTGCAGGGACAGAGAGACCTGGGGATGTGTGTACACAAATCTTTGAAGATGGCAGAACAAGTCAATAAGGCTGTTAAAAAAGCGTATGCGATCCTGGGCTTTATTAATAGAGGCATGGAGTACAAAAGCAAGGAAGTTATGCTAAACCTTTATAAATCACTGGTTAGGCCCCAGCTGGAGTATTGTGTCCAATTCTGGGCACCACACTTTAGGAAGGATGTCAAGGCCTTAGAGCGAGTGCAGAGGAGATTTACTAGAATGGTACCAGGGATGAGGGTCTTCAGTTATGTGGAGAGACTGGAGAAGCTGGGATTGTTCTCCTTAGAGCAGAGAAGGTTAAGGGGGGATTTGATCGAGGTGTTCAAAATCATGAAGGGTTTTGATAGAGTAAATAAGGAGAAACTGTTTCCAGTGGCAGAAGGGTCGGTAACCAAAGGACACAGATTTAAGGTAATTGGCAAAAGAGCCAGAGGGGAGATGAGGAAAGAGCGAGTTGTGATGATCTGGAATGCGCTGCCCGAAAGGGCGGTGGAAGCAGATTCAATAATAACTTTCAAAAGAATTGGATAAATACTTGAAGGGAAAAGATCACAGGGTTATGGGGAAAGAGCAGGGGAGTGGGACTAATTGGACAGCTCTTTCAAAGAGCCAGCACAAGCACGATGGGCCGAATGGCCTCCTCCCGTGCTGTACCTTCTATGATACTATGAACTTTCCTCCAGTAGCAGCCTCTCTGACTCTGAACGCAGACATGGCGCATCGTGAGCTGCTCTTGGCGGAGGTCCTGACCCGCGTGAGGCGTGCGGACACGTTGCAGAAGCTTCCGGGCAACCAGGAGAGCTTTCATTAATGTGTCAATACCTTGGGATCTTTAGGAATCACAACAGGGAAGCATTGCTGGGAGGTGGAGCGAGGCTTGAGTGGGACGCGAAGTGTGGCCGGGAAAAGAGAACACGAATCTGACTCAATTCTGGACTGACAACCGGAAGTGAATATCTCTCTGGTCCCTTGTCTTCTACCCGACAAAACTAAACCTCCGGCTTGCCCCTGGACTATGAGGGCGAACAGGTGTCATTTTACAATGCGGATAACGGGTGATTTTAACCCCCAAGAAGAGGTGGGTTGGGGGCGGGTGGGAGTTGAAAAGAGTTGTTTTTTGGGTCGCGCCCGCAACCCGGCTTTATTTCTGGATTCAACCTGGGCGCGTAAAATTCCAGACTTCCCACTGGGAACGCAAAGTCCCCCCAAAAAAACAACTGTTTTCAACTCCCACCCGCCCCCGACCCACCCTTTCTTGGGGGTCAAAATCACCCCCAACATGTCCCATCTCCACTCTCTCACTGCGAAACCCTTTCTTCAGTCCCGGCGTGAGAGGTGGCGAAAGAAACCCAGAGCCGCTGACAAGCTAACGGTTTGAAGGCCATTTACCGTAAAGTGCCCGCTTGAATCCGTTCAGCTTCCCCTTGCTCCCTTATTTCCGCGTGTTACAATCCCAATAACAAAACAGTACCGAGGGAGCACAGTCCAGCGGCAGCCGCCAATGGTCTTACTGTCCTGAAATTCAATTAACAAAATATGTCACAAAACAATCTCAATTGTAGGTCCGGGAGTTTATTTTTGACATTCAGACAATAATAAACTGGTTCATTTAGATGTTCGCCTTTATTTTTGTATCTTTTAGCTCCTCCGGTATCCGGACATTGTCTTACTGATATCTCTAGGGGGCAGGGTTTCAGCACTGAAAATCAAATTATTGTAATAGTTTAACCATTTACACGGCAGAGAGTAACTACCCCCACCGTAACAATCTCCCCCTTCCCGCGGGGTGATTGGCAGCACCATCACTTGTCCGCAGGCGCTTCTGTTAAACCTCCAAGCTTCCCTCATGGGATTGGTGCTTTCTTTGCGGTCGCGTTATTCCCAGGCTGTAAATTTACTGCCCGCGATGTTTTCTAAAGCGTCGCTGTCAAAACTAAATCACCGGGTGTCATTTTGATCGGTTACGCGGTAAATTACACAAGTGTTGGAGAGGGCAGGTTGACCTGACTGCCAGGCCACCGCGGACATTCTCTGCCGCCGATTGTGGGATGGGAACCTTTCTAGTCATTAGCGGGTGACTGTCCGCAGGAGTCTCCCCCCCCTCCCCCCCACTGCGTGTCCGCCGTAACTTCGGCGGATGAGGCAGCAGAAACTCAGGGGGAAATTGTAAATGACGTTTGACAGATTTCCGCGCTCTTCCGGCGAAGTTACGGCGGACAAGCGGAAGCCCCCCCCCCCCCACCCAGAAACCCACGACTATTTCTGGCCAAATGGCAAACCTGTTCCATGAAAATGCTCCCAAATGGGACAGCTGGGATAAAGCTTAACGCAACATTCCAAGTTGTTGCGATTGAAATGGCCGTTTCAAATGAAAGCAGATGGGCAGCTACAGCATAGCTGCGCCCACACCAGGAATATCCTCGGGGTGGGGGAGGTCTCTCGATCAACCGTCGTAACTTCGGCGGAGACTCCTGGTAGACCAGGTAAACATGGGTTCTGACGATCTGTCTGCGAGGGAAAGAACCCCCTGAGGAAATTCGCAACGGGGAGTTTAGCAGATTGGGGGGTCCATATGCATCAGTCCCAATGCCTCCTCCATTCCAACTGAACTAAAGTCAGATTATAACTTCATCCTTTCATTTAGATTTTTAAAAAATCATTCTTGCGGATTTGGGCCTCGCTGGCGAGGCCAGCATTTATTGGCAATCCCTAGTTGCCCTTTGAGGAGGTGGTGGTGAGCCGCCTTCTTGAACCGCTGCAGTCCGGTGTGATGAAAGTAACCCTACAATGCTGTTAGGTAGGGAGTTCCAGGATTTTGACCCAGCTGCAAGGAAGGAACTGCGATATATTTCCAATTCCGAATGGTGTGTGTGACTCGGAGGGGGACTTGGGGGCGATGGTGTTCCCGTGCACCTGCTGCCCTTGTCCTTCTAGGCGCTGGAAGCCGTGCGTTTGGGAGGTGCTGTCGAAGAAGGGTTGGCGAGTTGCGGCGGTGCATCCTGTAGATAGTGCACACTGCAGCCACGGTGCGCCGGTGGTGGAGAGAGTGGATGAGGTGCCAATCAAACCAGCTGCTTTGTCCTGGATGGTGTCGAACTCCTTGCATGTTGTTGCAGCTGCCCCTTCATTCCATTGTGATGGTTACTTGATCATTTTTTCCCATGTGTACCGGGTAAACGCTCTATCCTATTGGAGACACGTTTGCCCTCTGACTTATGTTGCGGGGAGTGACCTGAGCCAGGAAACAGTAGGGATGCTGCAATTAACCTCAAAGACCCTGAGCGAGGAAGTGATTAAATCAGCCCAAGTTTGGCGCTCCTGACTTCTGTCCGATGACATGTGCTGGAAATTGTACACGTGGAAGTCGGTTGAGGACAAGTTGGGGCTCGGCCCGGATGACCGCGTCCCGTTAACCCGTTGAATGACTCGTATGACTCGCATGTGATGTGCGTTCACTTGGCCGAGGTACCCGAACACAGCGGGCCTGCTAAACCAGACCCCGGCACAAATCAGCTTTTTCAAGAGGGGTTGAACATTGCGGGGGAATAGGGATTTGATTCTTGAGGTTTTGATGCAAGTCAAACTTTCCGGCAGCTTTTAGTATAGCCTCTTCATTAAAGAAAAAGCACCAAAAGTTGACAGCAAAATAGGATGTCACCAACAATTGTGGTTAGGTTTTTCGTCTTTGTTGACTGGACGTTAAACATCTCCTGGGCAGAATGGAGAATGTAGCGAGCAAGATTGCATGCCAGTAACGGAAGCCACCTGAATTTACCTTAATACAATAAACATCAGGCATGCTCTGAAAGGGCAGTGCCAACGTCCCCGCTAGAGTTTCCATTCTGTGCTCTGCCCAGTTGGTATAAATGAAAATTTACCCCCCGTGTTTTCATACAATGTCGTGATGATAGAAGAACCGCCACTTCTATTCATGATTTGACTGAATAGAAATGACTGGAACTCTCTGGTGACACCCAACTGTTCAGCAGTAACCTCCACTCAATGAAGGTTTGCAGAATATAAACTCCAGTGACAACCCACACCAGCCAAGTGCACAGTTCCTTAAAAGGTTTGAGCTCTTTAGAAAGTGCGCGTGAGAGGGTTCCTAAAGATTCTTTTCGAAATGGGAATCTGTTTTCTGTTGAAGGGAACTTCTCGGACTGCTCGGATTGGTCACTGGAGAAGATATTCCGTTTTCACCTCCCCACTGTGTTACTCCCTCCTCTCCCAAAAGCGCCGACTCGTCTCACGAGGCGGTTCCACAGAAGAGTGTGGCCCTGGCCCCCTGAGCCAAGTAACTGCTCTTCGTGTCTGAGACTGGGAGTCGAGTCTGGGCAACCTGTTGGATGGTGGTGTGCGCGTGTGCGGGAAGGGGGCAGGAATCGCGGGCCCAGATCGATCCTGTCCTCACCTGGAGACAATGAATCGACGCGGGAAACCCTTCCACCTCCAGGACCTCTGGGGGGTAACTTGTAGTCCCAACTGTTGCCTCACTTGAGATCAACTAACCGAGCACTGAGCATGCCTAGAAACTAGGGCCTTTCTGCTCAATATGGCCAGTTTCGCATTGACCAACCTAGCCACTAGGGAGCCCTGATTCTGTGTTGTTTGAAAAGTCATAGGCAGAGCTCGCTACAGACATGTATGGTAACAGAGATTGACTCATCGATCCAGTTAGCTTGGCCAGAGTGTTCGGCGTTGAGATAAAGTAACAGAATGTTACCACCAGCCGCATTTTTCAAATTCCAATTGTGTGCCGGAATAGTTACTTAGAAATCACAAGGACAGTCAAGGTGAATGAAAACTTCCAGTTGACCTCCGCAGATTAGAAACCATGTTTCAATAGAGTTGAAAAAACACGCAGTCAGCAAATGGAAAACACTGCCGGAGGACTGTGATTCAGAATTCAATTCGAATTGTTCAGAACAAGTTCGATAACCTCCCCGGTATTCACAGAGAGTTCCACAGATTTCCTGTAACG
This sequence comes from Heptranchias perlo, assembly GCF_035084215.1. Taxonomy (NCBI): domain Eukaryota; kingdom Metazoa; phylum Chordata; class Chondrichthyes; order Hexanchiformes; family Hexanchidae; genus Heptranchias; species Heptranchias perlo. Next base: position 2,434,736 of record NC_090363.1, read on the forward strand.
TAACTTCAATGCAATGTTTCAAAATTCCTTTCTTAAAATCGAGTGACCTTCAAAGTAGTCAATTCCCCGAAACATGAACTTGATATAAGCTCATCTAAATCGTGTTGAAACGAATTGCGAGCAAACTCCGCCAACGCGCCAAATAAAAAGGGGAAAAGCAAAGTGCGAACGCTGGAAATTTTAAGTGAAATCAGAAACACCGGAAATACACAGGTGTGTCAGCACTTGCGCGCAAAAAAGACAGGTTAATTGTTGAAGTGTCGAACTTTCCAGTGTCACCGGACCTACGGAACCTACCAATCAATAACATAAGTGGAAATGTAGCAGCACCGGTAGAAAGTTGGTTGAGGGGTACAAAATAAAGCGCCAGTCCCACTGGGTTATGCTGTATTGTAGGAGGGTCACTGCTGAGTCCACTTTTGCTCTCGGTGTGTATAGGTGATTTGGACATGGACGCAATAGAACCACAGACGTTAACAGCATAGAAGTGGGCCATTCGTGTCATGGTTTCTGTGCCAGCTCCTTTCTAGAACAATCGAAACCTAATCCCATTGCCTACTTTTCCCCCCAATTAACTGACCACACAGGGTAACACAGGCAGAAGGGTGGGGTAGCCAGAGGAGTGGCAGGTTTAATTTAATGGGGAGACGTGTGATGTGATGAATTTTGGGAAGGGAATACGAGGAGTGGGAGGCGTGCAGTCAATGGGAAGATTGAGAAAAGTGTGTACAAACAAAAGAGACCTGGAGATTTAAGTACATAATTCATCGAGAGTGTGAAATCAGACAGATAAAAACCATTTAAAAAAAGGCCAATAGCATTTTAGGTTTTATAAATGGGGTTGTATAATACGAGAAGAAAGAAGACCCATGAGGGATCTGTACAAGGCAACACAGCTAGAGCACTGTGTACATTGTAGGAAGGACATGAAAGCCATGGAGAGCGTACAGCGTAGATTCACCAGGTTAGCAAACTAGTTATGAGGAGGGAGTTGAGCTGCAGGGATTATTTCCACTGAAGCTGGGGAGATTTAATAGAATTGTTTTCTAAATGAAGGGTTTTTTTTTATTGTGAACAGAGAAAAACCATTTCCTCTGGTTGGGGATTCCGTGACTTGGTTGGTCAATTTAAAATCCTCAAGGACGTAAACAGAAATGTCTTTACTCAGAGAGTTGTTGAACTATGGAAAACCTTTGCTAGGATGGGTGGTCGTGGCAGAGACCATTGCATCTTGAAGGGAAAACTGGATAAATGTTTGAGGCACAGGGCTATTGGGAGAGGGCAGTGGGATTAGCTCTGAACTGCTCCAGCAAAGAGCCGACTCAGACATGATCAGTATAATGGCCTCACTCTGTGCCGTTCTAAACGAGGGTTCAAGCTACTGATGCTTTTTTTTCCTTAGAGTAACAAATTTAAACTTAATTTCAACAGATAAAGAAGCTGGGATTGTTTCCCTTAGAGCAGAGAAGGTTAAGGGGAGATTTAATAGAGGTGTTCAAAATTATGAAGGGTTTTGATAGAGTAAATAAGGAGAAACTGTTTCCAGTGGCAGGAGGGTCGGTAACCAGAGGACACAGATTTAAGGTAATTGGCAAAAGAACCAGAGGGGAGATGAGAATGTTTTACGCAGCGAGTTGTTCTGATCTGGATTCACTGCCTGAAAGGGCGGTGGAAGCAGATTCAATAATAACTTTCAAAAGGGAATTGGATAAATACTTGAAGGGAAAAGTTTGCAGGACTCTGGGGAAAGAGCAAGGCGGAGTGGGACTAATTGGATAGCTCTTTCAAAGAGCCGGCACAGGCAGGATGGGCCGAATGGCCTCATTCTGTTGTGTAAAATTCTATGGTTCTATATGATATAAGGACTTACTGTGACTTTTCCCGCTGTTTGAGCGTTTAACGTTTTGATGAATACACTCAGGCCGGGGATGGGGGGGGGGGGGGGGGTGAGGGGGGATGGGGAGGGGGAAGTGGGGGGCTCCTGATCTTCCACCGAATTTAAACCCAGCGCATACTGGATATCTTAGGCTCTGAAATTCCGCGGGGCTACTTTCGCTCTCTTGCGGCAACTTCAGCGGTAGATCTGCGGAGCCCCCAGAGAAACGACGTGAGCGGCCTTTTTGCACCGCCCCGAGCAGCAGCGGATGTCTGGCGGTAGCGCCGCGGAATCAGAGCCGTGATTTTACGCCAATTTACCATATCCCCCCCCCCCCCCCCGACACACACACACACACTTCAGTGAACGGAAAATCGCAGGCTGGCCAGCAACAAGAACACAAAAGGGAACTGCATTGAACTCAATCGGCCACATCGCTCCGCCCCGGGGATACTGGTATTGGAGAGAGGACCTTCCGTTCCATATATGGACAGAACGCAAGTCGCTGGTTGCTTGAAGAATATAACAAGTGTTTTATTCCACCCACGCGCCAGGGAAAATCGCGCGATAAGGTGCAATTCTTGCCCTGACAATCACACTGAAAGCCACAAGCCTTCGGCGCTCCACCAACAGTTATTACTTCTGATACCGCCACGGGGAACTGCGGAAGCAGAGCGACGCTGGTAGTCGATGCAGCTTGAAGCAGCAATCGCCGATGCCGATGATGGCTTCGGGACATTCCACCCTGAGTGTGGAAGATGAACTAAACTGCCCCCTTTGCTTCCAGCTCTTCGCCGATCCGGTTATACTGGACTGCGGCCACGATTTCTGCCGGGAGTGCATCACCCAGTACTGGGAAAAGGAGAATAACGCGCTTTGTCCGGAATGCGGCCAGGTCTTTGGGGACAGAAGCCTGAAATCCAACCGGGCGTTGGGAAAGCTGGTTAAAAAGAGCAGAAATCTCACTCTGAACCTCAAAGTGAGGGGCAACAAACCTTACTGCATCGAACACGAGGAAGAACTGAAGCTGTTTTGTGAAACGGACAAGAAACTGATCTGTGTGATGTGTCTGGACAGGAGAGACGGACGGAGCCATAAAGCCCATAATTTCATGCTGATTAACGAAGCTGTCGAGATCTACAAGGTAAGAGGGCGACCGAGGCTTCACGGTGCGCTTGCTTTTAATTTGCGTCATTGAAACATAATCCCCGCTATGAATTTCGATTTTAATTTCAGGAAAAAATGAAGCTGAGCCTACATTCTCTGAAGCAGAAGAAATCCTATTACCAAGAGTTTGAACTCAAACAACAGGAAAAAATCACAGAAATCAAGGTAATTTCTCACTTGTCGAACCGTTTGACTCCGGTTGGTTTTTTGGTCCGTTCCTGTCAACTGGGTTAAATTGAGCACTTTTTCTTTTGTAGGATCAATCGAACAAACTGCAGGGCCACATCACAGTCGAATTTTCTAAAATGCGCGGCGTTCTGGACGAAAAACAGCAGATTTTATTCACGGACCTTACGGCGCAAGAAAGTGATGTTTTGAGCAGGATGGAGATGAATCTTCGAAAAATTCAAGACAATTTAAATCGCACTCAGCAAATGTTATCAAACGTGCAGAGACGATTAGACCATCACGACGTGTACACCTTGTTGAAGGTGAGCGGATTGTTTGGCAGGTTTCCTGGACAATCATTAACAATCCAAAGGCTGCCAATGCGCACAGCGGACCCGCTAATTCCGCGGGGCTCCTTCCCATCTCCCGCCATGACTCCGGGAGACCGGGTCAACCTCGGCGGAATTCCCAGGCCGTTTCTTTTTGTAAACGCGATCACATTCGTTCGTTAAAAAATAAACAGAAACGCAAATGCAAAGCCACATCCTCACTCAGCGTGTGAAGAGGGAATCAGGTTAATTTTTGTTTTTTGTTATTTTCATGGGGTTTGTGGACGGGACCTGACCCTCAGTACTGATTAACCCGCCCTCCCTTTTCAGGTATTGATAACTCAGTTGTGCATTTCCAACTATTTTGTTTTCCGATTTCCAGTATTGGGAGTTTTCTTTGAAAAAAAAGAGAAACTGCTTATATTAGAAATCATAATTAAAAATGTTGCGGGTGAAATTGGACACGGACGGGGACACTCAACAAGCGATTCGCATTGAGGGACTGTTATACCGATACCAAGAAACACAGAAAGTTAGCATGCAGGTACAGCAAGTAATTAGGAAGGCAAATGGTATGTTGGCCTTTATTGGAAGGGGGTTGGAGTACAAGAATAAGGAGGTCTTGCTACAATCGTACAGGGCTTTGGTGAGACCCCACCTGGAGTATTGTGTACAGTTTTGGTCTCCTTACCTAAGGAAGGATATACTTGCCTTAGAAGCGGTGCAACTAAAGTTCAGATTGCTTCCTGGGATGAAAGGGTTGTCCTATGAGGAGTGGTTGAGTAGAATGGGCCTGTACTTTCTAGAGTTTAGAAGAATGAGAGATGATCTCATTAAAACATTTAAGATTCTGAGGGGGCTTGACAGGGTAGATGCTAAGAGGCTGTTTCCCCCGACTGGAGAGTCTAGAACTAGGGGGCATAGTCTCAGGCTTTTTAAAAAATATTCATTCATGAGATGTGGGCATCGCTGGCGAGGCTGGCATTTATTGCCCATCCCTCATTGCCCTTGAGAAGGTGGTGGTGAGCCGCCTTCTTGAACCGCTGCAGTCTGTGTGGTGAAGGTTCTCCCACAGTGCAGTTAGGAAGGGAGTTCCAGGATTTTGACCCAGCGACGATGAAGGAACGGTGATATATTTCCAAGTCGGGGTGGTGTGTGACTTGGAGGGGAACGTGCAGGTGGTGTTGCTCCCATGAGCCTGCTGCTCTTGTCCTTCTAGGTGGTAGAGATCAGTATAAGGGGTCGGACTGAGATGAGGAGAAATTTCTTCACTCAGAGGGCTGTGAATCTTTGGAATTCTCTACCCCAGAGGGCTGTGGATGCTCAGACATTGAATATATTCAAGACTGAGATCGATAGTATTTTGGACATTAACGGAATCAAGGGATATGGGGATCGGGCAGGTTGAAGATCAGCCATGATCTGATTGAATGGTGGAGCAGGCTCGAGGGGCCGAATGGCCTACTCCTGCTCCTATTTCTTATGTTCTGATATGACGCGCTCAACATCCAGTTCTATTGAATATTGGACGTGTCGTATAATGGTCAGTAACCGTGATTCCGCTTGTTGTGTCCCCGCCCACTTCTAATTTCACCCCCCCCGCCCCCCGTTGAACGTACACAACAGGTTAATCAAGAATCTGAAACAGAGCTACAAGTTGGTCGGTTCTACCCAAGTGTCTACAGTGGAAAAACACACCTGTCTTTTCCACTTACAGATGCTGACGTCTCTGTTGCAAAATTGCGAGAATTGCTTGCGTCCATTCCTTTTTAGTTCGGTTGCTTTATTCGTTATTGTGCTTGTGGCAAGTCTAACCTCATTACACCGTCTGCGGGAGATCTGAATGCCTAGACACTGTTACAAATCACGTGGGAATATGCTGGCGTTTAGCTTTTAAATGTGTAGGTTGGGCAAATAATTATTGTTCCCCTTTAATGTAGCATAGCATCAAGTTAGTTACATTTTTGTGTGCTTTTGATTGAGTGTGCAAGGTCAAGTGAGTGTGAGAATGATTGCCACTCTTTTTGAGTGGGACTGAATTTACATCATTGTAACAAATAAGTCTTTACATACAGATCTTTCGAAGTGGCTGGGCTCTTCCAATGGCGTTGGGGAGTATTTGCTATTTTTCTATTGACTCCTGTGCTCTATTGTGCTGTACGGTTGTGTGTTCTTCAGTCTGGTGTAACTTTACCTTCTTCTGTGAGCTCATGATGCCTTTTTTTTGTTCTTTAGGACGCTCCGCTTGACGACAAGAGGTATGACACGTTCTTCACAGAAACTCTGCATAATCATAAAGTAACAAATTGAAGTCCTTGTTTTCATCTTATAATTGTTAATTGTTTCGTATTTGCATCATTAGTGAAGATGATTATCAACCTACGATAGCTGAAGGCAATCTGCCGATCGGAATATTCCAAGGACCTATCCAGTACAAAGTTTGGAAGCAAGTAATAGACGTTATAAATCCCGGTAAGGAATTCTTTTTACACCCATAAAATCCTCAGTAAGTATGACTATCAGCGCAAGAAGAGATACTAAACTTTCAACACGGATCGTGCCCTGAAATTCCGCAGGGCTACCACCAGCCTCCCGCCCTAACTTCTGTGGGAAATTAGTGGAACCCTCAGAGAAACGGTGCAACTGTAATTTTGGCTGTGTCTCTTGGATTTTGCCAGTCTAACGCTGAACCTACGGTGGGAGACACGTGGTAGCCCCGTGGAAGTTCAGGACCAGAATGCCCACATTTTTATTTTTAATTGGCTCACGTCAAAATGAAGGGTCAGGACCAATAGTGCAGGGCGTCGCTAAGATTGAAAAGAGAAAGAGAGATGAGGATGTTATGGCTAGATGGCCATCAACCGAGCGTTTTTAAAGCCCTCACTGTGGAGGGAAAGGGAGATGAGTACAAGATACAGGATCAGAGAATTTCTCCACAAATTTGGCATGACTGGGTTGCAGCTTTAAAGCAAATTCCTTTGATACACTTTGCCATAAATGGAATAACTACAATGTCTTGTAGAAATTGCTTCTTAAAAAGAACAATATTCTTGCCCTTAAAGCCCAAAGCAAATTCCGTAGTTCTGCGGAAACTTTTCTTTTTAACGAGGCAGTGAAGACAAGAATGAAAATTGTTTTGTGGACAATTGCTTAACTCAGCGGTGTCTTTTAAAATTCGAACTCTTCTGTAATTGACAGCGTGAACTTAGCACAAACCATACAACGCATTACAAAATAGGTTAATTACAATAAATTGTCCTTTAAAATCACTTAGAGGAAAGCCTCCTGCTAACAATATCATAGTGGGGAGACTTCCCAATGTGTGTTATTTTTAACACATTATTGTATACTGACAGAACAGGTACCGTTACGATGACCTGTAATTATTTCTGTAGCAAGGGTAAGTGTAAATGAAGCCAGTTCAATCGGCTCATCTGTGAGAATAAATGTATCTTCTTCCTAGATTGGGCAAACAAGCAACTTTTTGATTGATCTCTACCGCTCTCCTATTCTTTTCAAACTTGACAAAGTTCTGAGCCCCTGAGCTTGACCCTTGACCCGGATTCACCGTACAAAAATAAAGTGTAGGATAACTTTTTTTAGGTTTGACAATTGTAAACAATTTTACAACACCAAGTTATAGTCCAACAAATTTATTTTAAATTCCACAAGCTTTCGGAGGCTCCTCAGTTGGTGTGAAATAGTTAATGCACTGATAGTCACTGTCATTACGCCAGGCCACCTTCATGAAGATCGGATAATAACAATGCCAGTGCTTGCTTGGTGAAAGTTCCAATTTCAGCCCTGTGCACCGGGAATTTCCCGCGAGGGTTCCTCCAAACTGTCGCGGTAACTTCGACCAAATATCTGTGGGAACTCCGGAGAAATGGCTGATGTGATTTCTCAGGCAGGCGCACCGATCGTCCACTGAGGTTCCCGTTCAAACTTGTGACGGGGCCTCAATTTTAACTACCCCTCCCCTGCCTGGTGGAAACCAGGCGTGTGGGGGCGGTTAAACGGACTGGGGGTGGGGGGGCTTTCCCACCCACCCCTTTCGACTCAGATCTGACCGCAAGGACACCTGCCCCAAGCCGGCGGGATCCTCTTCAACTATGCAGATCAGGTCCTAATTTCGATCTCAGGCCAGATCTGCGATTTTAACCAGAGGCTTGAGCGAGGCAGCAGAAAGCCTGCCGGGATCCAAGTCGAGGGCCAGCAGAGGCACAGCAAGGTAAGCTTTTATTAATTTTATTGTGTTTCTTTGTAGCCCAGAAGGAGCAAGACTGCTCCTCCGGACCCCGCAAGGAACCTCGGGCCACCCCCTTGTCACGGGCTTCCCCCCACCCCCCTCCCCTCCCTCGATGGAGATTCCCTCCCCAAGACTCACCTGACTGCCAGGGGACCATATCCTCAGCGGCGGCCTCCTGCCACCCGAATTCCCGCTCCCGCCCGCAGCCCATGCATTGATTCCCGCCCGGCTCAGACAGGAATCAGTGTCTGAATATGGAAACGAGGCACAGGCCCTAAAACCTCATTGGGTCCCCCTGATCCCGCCCGAGTTAAAGTTTTTTGCGTGGTGAGCTGCTTGAAGCTATTTGTTCTGCCGTATTATCATTGCATCATAGTACGTTACGGCACAGAAGGAGGCCATTCAGCCCATCATGCCCGTGCCAGCTTTTTGAAAGAGTTTTCCAATTAGTCCCACTCCCTCTGCTCTTTCCCCTGTAATTTTTTTTCACTTCAAGTATTTATCCAATTCCCTTTTGAAAATTATTGCGAAAGTTATTCCCAATATTGAATTGATCATTGGGGGAAAAATAGTTAAAAAAAGACAACACTGAGCATCAATTTCTTTGTCCTAATTTGAAATTGTGGCCTTGACATTCCAAAGGGGTTGTCCACGTTCCAATGTTAGCTTTGACGGAAGACCCCCAGGGAATGGAAAAAACACTTTATAAAAAGGCCTTTAGCCTGTCTTCCACCGGTGTTCTGAGAGATCCGGGTCATTGTATGTTTCTATTTTATTGGCAGACGCAAAGAACGAACGGTGAGAGCAAATCCATGAAATTACTTATTACCAGCAGGGTTAAGCAGTAATATTTATTCTGCCACTCTTTCACTCCCTCGGGGTCGTTTTAACTTTGGGTGGCGGTGTTAAACGGGCGATATCGAATCAAACGGCCGTTACGCCCCCAACTAATGGAAGGGAAAATCGGGCGTGGGGTAAAATGAGCGGGTAATCCGATATCTCATGTTTTAGACAATCGCCCGGATTTAAAATCACTGCCGTGTGGGACAGATCCTTCTGGGACATTTCTTCAAGTCTCAAGCATTTAAAAAGAAAGTCTGACCTCAGGCTCCTGCTACTTGTCACAGCTCGGTAATTAATCGCAATTCGAGGGTAGATTCTAGGATGAGCGCAGGACTCATAGAATCATAGAAGTTACAACATGGAAGCAGGCCCTTCGGCCCAACATGTCCATGCCGCCCAGTTTGCCTGCCTGTTTTCACTCATTTTAATTCCCTGACCAAACAATTTGCTTTCAATCTGCTTCTGTGCCCGTTTCTCATCTCAATCATCACCGCAGAGGAGATGAAACCAATTCATCTGATCACTCACCACGCACTGAATAAATGCTCACCTTGCGTCGCCTACCTAACGCCAGGATTTCCTCACATTTCGGGGTGATTTTAAGTTAACTTGCCAGGCGGAAAACCCACAGGATCGGGTGGAACACCGGTTTTACACCCCGCCCAATATTGCTGTCCATGGAGTGTAAAACGGGCTGGGTGTAAAACCGCCGTTGCACCCGATGGTCAGTTTTCCGACGGGCGAGTTACGTTAAAATTGCCCTCACGTGTACCTGTACCGCTGGTTTCCCTTCATCCCAATGTTTTTTTTATTTCCCTCAGGCCCTGTGTTTGAACTTTTCTTTACCAACTCAGCGGCTGTTGTTACTATCACTTTGTCTTTTTTTCCATTTATCTTACGCCAATGGAAGATAATTTCGTGCGGGACGTATAACGAACGGCCCCGTGCAATATAGCTCGTTCTCGCATTACCGGTCAAGGCGGATTCCGTCTAGGCGAGAGCCGGAAGGGAACCAATCGGAGTTGCCGCTCCTGCTCACTACCCATTGCATGTCGGTGGACCGTGTTGGGTTTGGTTGTTTGGTTCCAAACGGTTGAAAAGCTCGTTGTTAGTCACGCATGAAAAGTGATCTCTTCTGTGAGGCAGCGGGTGTTATCAGCCATTCCGTGGCTTCAGCAAAGAAAACTGGTGAAAATGGCAAACATCGATTGGAAACTATCCTAAGCAGAAAAAAATGGTACCAACATGTATTTAAAAAGTTGTGAGTCTTTGATATCTGAAATACGGAAAATTCTGCAACTGCAGGGCGGTATATGAAAAGAGAAATTATAGGTTAGCGTTTTGGATACAGACTCTTTTCCATAACTGGAATGTGGGAGATAAGCCTTTCATAGGACTGAACAAAATGCACGTTGGAGGGGACAATAGGTAAAAGTCAACAGCCTGCTTTGCCAATTGCTGTCACAAAGAGTCAGTTAAATGGGTGGCGTAACTGTTATCAGGTTATTGGGGACCTAAATTGGTCTTTGCCCGTAGCAGAAAATGGACGATATCGAATCGAGCGCCCAGTTTACTTTTCCATTGAATTTCAGTCACTGTCGGCCATTTTTGCGCCAAGGCCCACGGCCAGTTTCACCCCCTGGCGTCTGAATCAGACAGCAAGGGGCACTGGAAAGGTGAACAGGGATTGAAAACAGCTCCCAAAATAGAAGATAATGAAATGTGCGTGGGATAAACACGCAGGAAAATTGGAGAGACAGGTAAGGTCCGAATTTGCTAGGATACATTTCGAATCGGTGAACTGAGCAGTGCCCAGGAATCCTATTCATGGAGTTTGTATTGAGCAGGGGTGACACCATGTTGAAGGAAAAGTCAGAATGGGTTTCACGGGAGGGTCAACATGGCGCCTGTCGTCATCAGTGGTAATTTTCAGTTTGAGCACTGGCGTAAAACTGGCAGTTTCCGATACGCCCGTTATTCACCCTACCTGATATTCCTGTCCATTGAGATAGATTTTTTTAATCTGCCACTGGGTCGTAAATCTGATGTTACCAATCCGCCGCCTGTTATTGAAACTGTCTGATTTTCATTTCATTTGAAATCAATGGAAAGGCAAATCCAACGGTTTCTATAAGGGGCCAGTGATCTGCAACACCAGTTTTACAACCACGCAGGAAATTTTCAATCTACCCCATTGACTTTAATTGAAAGGAAAAAGCTTGGCTGTATAATGGATGCTCGATCCACCATCCACCGCTGGCCCAAAGTGGAATTACTCCAACAAATCTCCATTTCTTGCCCACATTCTGGAGGAAGTCGCACCACGTCCAATAAATTAGACTGGACGGAGAGAAGGCAAATTGCTGTTGGCCACTTCAGGATGGTGCGGGAGAGCTGATTGGGCAGGGGCTACTTCTGCTTCCAGTTCCAATAAAACTGCCAGAACTGATCAGAGGAAAAGGCTGTTATGGAATAGTGAAGGAGGCCATAGGGAGTAAAATTCAACTTCAGAGAGGGCACAAAATGGGCGATAGCAGTTCGACTCCCTGCCCAAAGTCAATGGGACAGGGCGTATAACGGGCGGCCGAACCGCTCCCGCCTATTTTGCCCCCTCACCGAAGTTGCGTTTCACCCTCCAGTGGTCGATCACAGAGAGGGAAGGCGGTGGAAGAGGTGCTTGATAGGGGCATTGTTCATCTTTCTCCAATTTTCCGAGAAGCCTGTTCACAGGCTATTAAACCCGGAAATCCCCTTTACCGTGGTAACTAGTGATTCGTGACGTTTACCTGTTGTTCTCCCCTCCTTAGTTAAATTTGATCAGTCTTAGAGGGTTTCACTTATCTTCAAGCTTCCCGTCTCTAACCAAAACTTTAACCTATCTTTTTTCTTTTCAGACGCCGAAGGACCCGATGGGCTGAATTCTCCTCCCGGTGGCAGGTTAGCGGCTGGGTGGTACTAGCACCCGGCCACGTAACTCCACCGCTAACCTGCTGAACTTTGATCCCGAGGCCCCCCCCCATTAACCAACAGCATGGTTAGCAGTGGTAATTTCCATCCTCGCTGAGCTACTGCTGCAGAGGCGGAGGGAAATTGATTGTTGTTGCAGCTTTTAACAGGCTGGCAGCTAGTTGACTGGGCAGATCACTCCCTGGCCTACAGGAAGTGCAACTGCAAGTATTTATGGAGGGGACGGTAGCTTTGGGGTGGGGGAGAGTGTCTGCCTGATTCTCGAAAACATCTATTCGAGCGTTGCCGCATGGGACCTGGAGCAGGCAGTCTTATAAGAGGATGGTTCCGGCTGCGCGGAGGGCAGTTGCAGAAACATTAATGCAAGTAATTTTAACCACACCTTCCCTGAGATGATGGGATCGACCGCCGGTTTCACACCCCGCGCATTTTTATGCTCCGTTGACTTCAATGGAGAGCAAACTCTGGCGGGGTGTAAAACTGGCATTCGAGCCGGTCCCGTCAGTTTTTCACCAGAAAGGTCAGGTTAAACTTACCCCTTCTTCACTGCAACCGCGATCACCCCAAGAAGTGCCACAGAGTGCAGGAAGAGGTTTAACGGCCTCAATAGGCCTGTGTTGCCAATCCCTGACAGAGGCTTCCCTCAACTGCCTTCTTCTGCTACTCTGTCCTAACCTGGATGTCAGAACAACTGACTTATGCAAAGGGAAATCTCTGTAGATACTCAAGCACCATCTGAACTGATACAGCCTTGCCCCAAGGGTTACTAATAGTCACCGTGTGACTTAAAGGGACAATGGGCATGCATCTTTCATCATCACGCGATCCATGCACTCACATGGAAGAAACCAAGTCCCAATGCTTCTCACGTTCGTTCATCATTGTTTTCTCTCCCCACAAAGGAAACGGTGGCGCACAGCCACCAACAGAGAAATACAACCGGGGAGAAGCATCAGTGCTGAAAACCATGAGTGCACATGAACAGGGAGTTCTGCAAATGATAGGCAGACAGACAGGAGAGGCTGTGGGAGATTGTGAGATTGGAGGCGATGTGGCAGCAGAAGGTTGGTAAAGGCAAGGCAAGGCTCATCAAGAGTAGTGTCAGCCTCCTAAGTTTTCTCAAAGTTTTGGAGTGTCTAACACTCAACTGTTATTTCTTCAAGATGAAATGCTATTGTGTACACATCTAAACAAGCTCTTCTGTGTTTCACATCACAGGGGGTGCCTTGGAAGGAGAGGCCAGCCATTTGAATGACCACCCAGGCAGTGCCAGAGCCACAGCTGCTATTACTTCCAGATCTAGAATTCCTGCCACTCCATCACCAACTTCACTAAGGCATCTTACCCGTGCAAGCACCAGCACAGGGACCCCATTTGGGAGGGAGTAGTTAGTGAGTCAAAAGGCCTTTCATCAGTGAAACACTGAACGTCGATGAGAATGTGAACCTTGAAGTGGAAGAGAGGGAGATAGCCTTTCCTCCACAGAGGGCAAAGGAAATATAGACCCAGATGGCAAGAGTCGAGTCTTGGAGAGAGCTATGATTCTATGAGGAGTTGAGCAGTGGAGACAGTTTCCAGGCATGTGGTTGAGATGATGGACAAGTGGGAGGAGTCCCCCACATACATTGCAGAACGATTTTCACGACATGCAGAGTACCCTGTGGCAAGTGACAGCCCAGGAGATTTCTGTCGCAACAAGGTGTCTAAATGAGATAGTAAGGAGATGTATGGCATCCGGAACGGCAGCTACCCCTGCTTCACTAGATGCCTTGGGGGTCAGCCTGAACATCACGCTTGCACAAAGCTTCTGAGTCCTCGATAGGACTATTCAGCCTGAGATGACACCGACCAGTAGCCTGTGCCCTGCACCAGTGGGTTATAGGGAGTGGTCACAGACATCGCTGTTTCTCCAAAGAGCGACAATTAACCTTCTCCCTTAAGGTTCCCTCTAATGCCTGCACCGATAGGCGTCTCAGACGCGGGTTCAGCACCCGTGGTACTGCCGGAGAAAGGCCTGCTGGCGGCTGGTTCCTCTGAGGCAGGTCCTTCGCTGGGACAAGAGTCACCCAATCTTTTAAGGTTCGGAGGAAACCATCCTAACTCCCCACTGCTTAATCTCACCTCACTCAGGGAGTACCTCATAAAAGTCGTAGACTAGGGTCTAGAGCAGGTAACTGAACCGGCACAAGGCGTGAACCCAGAGTTCAGAAATATTTGTAGGTGGGGTGATTTTACACCTTTAGGTGAATGTTACTTTTCAAAGTAGACATGTCTCGATCACATGGAGTTCTCAGCGCTTTTCCGTATGAGCTTGTAAGTTTTAGTCATTGTATAATGGCAGGAGACTAAAATATTGTCTTATGAAGGGGAAAGACAGAAATCGTTGACAGTGAGGGTTTTTTTAGTGGGTTTGGAGGGAGAACAGGAAGGTGTGAAGTGACATTAGTTAGTGTGTCAACTTTTATTTATTGTAAACCCTGGGCTCGAAGCCCAGATCTTTCTCCGGGTGCTGACGATTCTGTTTCACGTCTTTCCCCTTCCTGTATAGCCTTTTCATGTTGCGGAAATGGATGTCCTCCCTTCCTCCCATCACCATCACCCCCTCATCTTCCCGAAGCAGCAAGCCTACCTTCATTGTGATGTTATGTAGTATCCATCAATCTACAATGATTCTGGAGACCTCCTCTGGACTGTCTCAGGGCTTTACCGGGAGCCTCAAAGGATACTTCAGAATTCATATAGCCCCTGTCAACTAAAACGATAGGTAGGCAAAGTGCAAATAACGCTCCGGTGTAGCAACCAAATTGCCTCTTCAATTCGGTATCCACCTATAGAGTGACGGTAATCATTTGACTCGGGCTTGAAGAAAAAGTTGAGGAAACTGGAGGGCAGAGGTTAGCGATTCATACTTGACTGCGGGACGGCATGGCATTGCGTGTTAAAGAGTTACCTGATTTCTGCGGGATTATTCTAGGTGGGGGGTTTATACTGGATTAGTTTAAGCGGTAGCAACTACCGCTCCATTGTACTGACTGATTAGCCCCAAAACGGCCTGAAACGGGCGGTAACTGGAAGGAAAATTCAGCCCACCGTCTAATCGCGGCATTTCTGCTTTGATTTCAAAGGATTGTGTTGCGCCCACCCTAAGCTGCAGCAGGTGACCAGAAAGCGGTTCCAACTTCTTTCTGTTTGGGGAGCCGGGTGGAAAATCCCTTCTCGCGATTCCTGGGCAGTAACTCAAAACTTCGGCGGGTGCAGAAAACTGCCGGGATCGGATCGGCCGCCTGTTACTCCTCCCGTTCGACTTTCCTTTCCATCCGCAGTCAATGGAATGGCGCAGCCGATCGGAAACTGGCAGTTAACCGCCCCCTCGCCGATACTGAAAGTGACCCCCCCCCCCCCGATCTCTCAGTCCTTTTGTTAGTTATCTGTACCTGCAATTGGGAAATCGGTTCCAATTTTAACCTGTTGGAGGGTTCCGAGACTAAATATGTTTTCCTGTGTGATGTTATCGCCCCAGGCTGGATACCCGAATCTACGCCGCTGGCTCATTTTGGGAGGGTGGTAGGGGCGCTGCCATTAGCTTTGATCTACCCATCACTAGCCTTTCCTGCAGTCGCTTGCTATCCAGTGATCCCCGCTGGAAGGGGAGTTTATGTGAGGAGGGGGGTGTTGCCACCGTGACCGATAGCCCGTCAGCACTTGTTTTATGGGCTCGTAGATGAGGAAAAGCAACTTAGACGGAGCACCAAGTAGCCGAGGGACTGCCCCTCAACACGACTAACTTCTTCCGAAGGCAGAGACAAGAACGGTGTAAAAATATCTTTCCACATCTCTCACACTTGACGTCCAGTCGCCTGATGACTGTCATCCTGCGTTCCTCTGTCAACCTACCGATATCAGTATTTGTAATAGTGCTAGAAACCAATGGTATCATCCTTAAAGTATCTGTCAGTGCTCTATACAGTAAGATTGATCGTCCTTCTGTAGAATATTGTGAGCTGTGCGTTTATTTATCTGCCTTAAGTAATAAACGGACAGCCCAAGGCTCCGGGTACAATGGGATCTTTCCACTAGAGTGAAGCACCAGTGCAAATGTCGCAGTGTGGGAGTCATTTTCCAACTCGTGCATCCGCTGGGAAGCCTTGCGCACATAGGAAAGTCCGCTAAGATTGTAACTCATCTGCAGCGCCTTAATTTCCGATGTGCATTCCTTTATCCCCATAACTCGTCAGTCGGGTCCACCATCCAATGGCCCCAGGGCAATAAAGTGAGAGATGTCACGGTATTAGCAGGCAGTCTAACCCCGTTCACATATAATGCAAGCCCGCTAACGGACCGCGTTTCAAATGTGCCCGGGCTATCCTGGGAATTTTATAACCTTTAGAATAAAACTTTAGGAGAGAGCGAGCGCTCCTGACCACGCCATAAAAATAGGAACATAGGAACAGGAGTAGGCCATTCAGCCCCTCGTGCCTGCTCCGCCATTTGATAAGATCATGGCTGATCTGTGATCTAACTCCATATACCTGCCTTTGGCCCATATCCCTTAATACCTTTGGTTGCCAAAAAGCTATCTATCTCAGATTTAAATTTAGCAATTGAGCTTGTATCAATTGCCGTTTGCGGAAGAGAGTTCCAAACTTCTACCACCCTTTGTGTGTAGAAATGTTTTCTAATCTCGCTCCTGAAAGGTCTGGCTCTAATTTTTAGACTGTGCCCCCTACTCCTAGAATCCCCAAACAGCGGAAATAGTTTCTCTCTATCCACCCTATCCGTTCCCCTTAATATCTTATAAACTTCGATCAGATCACCCCTTAACCTTCGAAACTCTAGAGAATACAACCCCAATTTGTGTAATCTCTCCTCGTAACTTAACCCTTGAAGTCCGGGTATCATTCTAGTAAACCTACGCTGCACTCCCTCCAAGGCCAATATGTCCTTCCGAAGGTGCGGTGCCCAGAACTACTCACAGTACTCCAGGTGCGGTCTAACCAGGGTTTTGTATAGCTGCAGCATAACTTCTGCCCCCTTGTACTCCAGTCCTCTAGATATAAAGGCCAGCATTCCATTAGCCTTATTGATTATTTTCTGCACCTGTTCATGGCACTTCAATGATCTATGTACCTGAACCCCTAAGTCCCTTTGGACATCCGCTGTTTTTAACTTTTTACCATTTAGAAAGTACCCTGTTCTATCCTTTTTTGATCCAAAGTGGATGACCTCGCATTTGTCTACATTGAATGGCAGATAGTGAGTTCCGAGCATGCGCCAGGTAGTGAATTCCGAGCATGCGTTCAAAACCTCGCAGCTCCTTTTGGGAAGCGCACTTGACGGTGTAACTCTGATCCACCGGTTTCCATCGCACTCTACAGACACCTGTGCACTCGCTTACCTCAGTTCCGATTTGTGACCAAGGTTGGTTGCGTTTTAAGCACTTTTATTAAAATGAAACGTGAATTATACTTTGCAACAAAATGATGATTTTTATGTTCTTGCTCCGTTATTCTATAGATTATAAATATGCAGGCTGCACCGAACCAGCCAGTAAACCTGCTTCCCGAACTGAAGCGAGCGAGGAGATGCCCAGGAAACGTTCCTTTAAATATAGCACCGAAGAAAATAAAAGAAAATGTAATCAATTATATATCGACCTAATATAATGTAATGGAATAGATAGCAAGGATCTGTAGCTTTTCGAACTTATCTTGGAGGTTTTTCACTCCAATACCTCGGAGTTCTAGAGCGCCGAGAGCCGCCATCAAATTATAAAGTTAATTCGCCACTTGCAACAAAAACAACTGTGCTTAGATTAATCAAAGTGCAGTCATTGGAAGGAGCCCTTTCTGATTTTGCTTTTGTTTCATTCCTTTTTTGTCAGTTCCAGCCTATCTGACTCTGAATCCTAACACGGCGCATCCCCGACTCCTCCTTTCCGAGGACCTGACCGTGGTGACTTACGGAGACGTGAAGCAAGACGTCGCGGACAAACCGGAGAGGTTTGATACTTGCGTCTGTGTCCTGGGCGCCGAGGCGTTCACATCTGGGAAGCACTACTGGGAGGTGCAGGTGGGGAACAAGACTGAGTGGGATGTGGGCGTGGTGAAAGAGTCCATCAGCAGGAAAGGACACACTACAGCAACACCGGAATCCGGATACTGGATTGTGTGGCTGAGAAACGGAAACGAATACAAGGCGACAACCGTGCCCCGTACCCGCCTGAACGTAATTGTGAAACCCAAAGCCATCGGGGTGTACCTGGACTATGAGGGCGGACAGGTGTCGTTTTACAATGTGGACAACATGTCCCACCTCTACACCTTCATTGACACTTTCACCGAGAGACTCTTTCCTTACTTCAGTCCTGGTATCAATGACGACGGAGAAAACGCGGAACCACTCAAAGTCCTCCCAGTCAGATGTCACGAAGAATAAATCCCTCCGAGATTTGTCTTTCTTAGGGCCCCGCTTCGGATCATCTTCGCTACTTTATATATATATATATTTTTTGCCTATGTTCAATTGCAAATCGGTTTCAAACCGGTGCCTAACTGCAGCACAGCTACTGAGTTCGGCAGTTTCCAGTTGTTACCAAGCTCCTTACTCTTAACCCACTGATTGAAAGTTTGTTTGTATCCGCTGTTTCTTATTTATGGACAACAGGGTAGGTGAGGCCGCGGCGGTCTTGGAATACCTGCAGGGAAATGCAGTCCGGAGTGATTCTGAGGCCGCGCCTCCATTCCCTGCGGTTGAACTATTATTCAAACTTTGACGATTTTCTGGATGTACGGCCCATAAGAAAGTTTGGAACGAAAAAAGCTCATTTGACTCACCAAATTAACTCATCTCTTAGTCCATGCGCGATTACCTCAATCATGGAGTTCCCAAATCCCAAAGGGCGGATTTTTCCCACACCGGCCGCGCATCAAACGCAGCAGATAGATTACAGGAATTTCACTGGTACCTTGCGTGTCAATTTCCGCCATTAATGTCATTGGACAGAAAATCGGGGGTCGTGTCTCAATTTTCTGCTAAATTTCCCGCTGCTTGCGAGGCCCCGCCGGTAACACCCCTGGTGTCATAATATTCCACTGTATGGGTGCAGATTTTTCTGATACTGCGTCTGGTGTCGTTGGATCGTTCGGGCACGATCATCATTACAGGAAAAGCGGACGGGAAGGCGTGCCTGCCGATAATGATCAGTGAGATTATCTAAACGAACAGACCGAAAACCGAACGGGTTCCGTGCGCCGGATTTTCCCCGTGTTCGCTCTGCCCAATCGGCGCAAGACCGGGGAAAGTTGTCCTGGTATCTCTCTATTCTCTCTAAGCAGGCAAATTTCCATGAGATTACCTGGCACAAGCGGCCATTCGTTATCGGCGTAAGGCAGGCTATTGTAAATGGTAAGCACTGCAGCCAATTCCAATCCTCTCCTCACGCATGTCCTTTCCAGCAGGAGGCACTGGCCGGGAATCAGGAGTCTGAACTCGGGCCCATACTTTCTTATTCCAAATTCAGGCGATTTGCAGATGAACTTCTGGGTACGGACCGAATAGAGTTATTGCTGGCCTGGGTAGTTTAGTAACACACCATTTGGTGTCTATAACCACCGAGCCATTGGGAAAAGTCGCTAAAAATTCCTTCGGAGACAAGTTTCTATCAGTAATGTAAACTGTTTTTTTGGAATATCTTTGAGTCTTCACATCCTGTAGCCAGCATGATCCAGTCGTTGGCTTGTGGTACAATGAAAGGGTTACGAATTGCGCCTTTAGTCTTTTTAACTGATGTATGCATTTTCTTTGTGACTGAATTATGTACAATTTATGAAATTTGTGACAGAAAAATATAAAATAAAAAGACCACGAATAAAATATAATCGAGTTTCATTTTCACTGATTATAAATTATATTGCACAAGTTGTTAGGGGGTTAAATTGACCTTTGGCGGCAGCGCAAAACGGGCGACAGGAAGGAAGGCGAGATTAGAAATTCGTATTGGCTAGTGGCGCAAAACGGGCGTTATCACTTCAGCCGCCCATTGAACTCAATGGAACTGAATATCGTTGGGACGTTGAGCTGACCGAAGCCGCCTGCCCGTTTATATCCCGCGGGGTGTAAAACGGGCTATCGCCTGTCTTGACCTATTGCTGTAGATCACTAACGTTTAACGTTTACCCTCTAAGGTTTAACAGGGAGTTACTGATATTACAGATAAGGGGAGGCGAGGTTTCTCTGCTCTGTATGTGTTGGCAATATCGCGCGGTTAAAAGGAGGGAAACGATTACAAATTCGTTGGAAGAGAAAGAAAAATAAACAATTGAATTCACATAACCCTCCATCACAACTCTCCAAAACTTATCTAAGACTGCAGGATTTTTTTTAAAAAGGGAATTGATAATTGTTATGGGGGTAAATATAACAACCGTTTTCCCAACAGCAATTCCCACATCCAGTAATGGGATGAACGATGAGTTAATCTGCCTGGGTCTTGGTTGAAAGAGAAAATGTTGACCAGGAAACCGGAAGAATCCCTTGCTCCGTATGACGTAATGCAATTGCATCTTAAATATCCACCGGAACCAGCAGAGCAGGTAAATGGAGTTTAATCAAATGGAACTCACCTCCCAACCAGCAGCACCCCCTTCGGCATTGCACAGGGGGTTAGTCTGAATCTTATGAAGTCCGTGGTGTAGATTTCAATTTTCCGCCAGGTGTAAAACTGGCGTTGCGGGTTTGCCGCCCATTATAGATATTGCCGGGTTGTTATTTTCAATTAATTTTAATGGGAATGAAAACTGGACAATTTCCATCACCGGAGACTGATCGTCAACGCCAGTTTATGCGCGCCGTCAAGTTGAAAACCTTAGAGTGAGGCAAGGACCCTCAGAGTGAGGCAAGGGCCCTCAGAGTGAGGCAAGGGCCCTTAGAGTGAGGCAAGGGCCCTCAGAGTGAGGCAAGGACCCTTAGAGTGAGGCAAGGGCCCTCAGAGTGAGGCAAGGACCCTTAGAGTGAGGCAAGGACCCTTAGAGTGAGGCAAGGACCCTCAGAGTGAGGCAAGGACCCTTAGAGTGAGGCAAGGACCCTTAGAGTGAGGCAAGGGCCCTCAGAGTGAGGCAAGGGCCCTTAGAGTGAGGCAAGGACCCTTAGAGTGAGGCAAGGGCCCTTAGAGTGAGGCAAGGACCCTTAGAGTGAGGCAAGGGCCCTTAGAGTGAGGCAAGGACCCTTAGAGTGAGGCAAGGACCCTTAGAGTGAGGCAAGGACCCTTAGAGTGAGGCAAGGACCCTGAGAGTGAGGCAAGGACCCTTAGAGTGAGGCAAGGGCCCTTAGAGTGAGGCAAGGACCCTTAGAGTGAGGCAAGGGCCCTTAGAGTGAGGCAAGGACCCTTAGAGTGAGGCAAGGACCCTGAGAGTGAGGCAAGGACCCTTAGAGTGAGGCAAGGACCCTTAGAGTGAGGCAAGGAACCTTACAGTGAGGCAAGGGCCCTTAGAGTGAGGCAAGGACCCTTAGAGTGAGGCAAGGGCCCTTAGAGTGAGGCAAGGGCCCTGAGAGTGAGGCAATGACCCTTAGAGTGAGGCAAGGACCCTTAGAGTGAGGCAAGGACCCTTAGAGTGAGGCAAGGGCCCTTAGAGTGAGGCAAGGTCCCTTAGAGTGAGGCAAGGGCCCTTAGAGTGAGGCAAGGTCCCTTAGAGTGAGGCAAGGGCCCTGAGAGTGAGGCAAGGACCCTTAGAGTGAGGCAAGGACCCTTAGAGTGAGGCAAGGACCCTTAGAGTGAGGCAAGGGCCCTTAGAGAGAGGCAAGGTCCCTTAGAGTGAGGCAAGGACCCTTAGAGTGAGGCAAGGACCCTCAGAGTGAGGCAAGGGCCCTTAGAGTGAGGCAAGGGCCCTCAGAGTGAGGCAAGGGCCCTTAGAGTGAGGCAAGGTCCCTTAGAGTGAGGCAAGGACCCTTAGAGTGAGGCAAGGACCCTCAGAGTGAGGCAAGGGCCCTTAGAGTGAGGCAAGGACCCTTAGAGTGAGGCAAGGACCCTTAGAGTGAGGCAAGGACCCTTAGAGTGAGGCAAGGACCCTGAGAGTGAGGCAAGGGCCCTTAGAGTGAGGCAAGGACCCTTAGAGTGAGGCAAGGACCCTTAGAGTGAGGCAAGGACCCTTAGAGTGAGGCAAGGACCCTTAGAGTGAGGCAAGGACCCTTAGAGTGAGGCAAGGACCCTGAGAGTGAGGCAAGGACCCTTAGAGTGAGGCAAGGACCCTTAGAGTGAGGCAAGGGCCCTTAGAGTGAGGCAAGGGCCCTGAGAGTGAGGCAAGGACCCTTAGAGTGAGGCAAGGGCCCTGAGAGTGAGGCAAGGGCCCTGACAGTGAGGCAAGGACCCTTAGAGTGAGGCAAGGACCCTTAGAGTGAGGCAAGGACCCTTAGAGTGAGGCAAGGGCCCTTAGAGTGAGGCAAGGTCCCTTAGAGTGAGGCAAGGGCCCTTAGAGTGAGGCAAAGTCCCTTAGAGTGAGGCAAGGGCCCTGAGAGTGAGGCAAGGACCCTTAGAGTGAGGCAAGGACCCTTAGAGTGAGGCAAGGACCCTTAGAGTGAGGCAAGGGCCCTTAGAGTGAGGCAAGGACCCTTAGAGTGAGGCAAGGACCCTCAGAGTGAGGCAAGGGCCCTTAGAGTGAGGCAAGGGCCCTTAGAGTGAGGCAAGGGCCCTTAGAGTGAGGCAAGGTCCCTTAGAGTGAGGCAAGGACCCTTAGAGTGAGGCAAGGACCCTCAGAGTGAGGCAAGGGCCCTTAGAGTGAGGCAAGGGCCCTTAGAGTGAGGCAAGGGCCCTTAGAGTGAGGCAAGGACCCTCAGAGTGAGGCAAGAACACTTAGAGTGAGGCAAGGACACTTAGAGTGAGGCAAGGGCCCTTAGAGTGAGGCAAGGGCCCTTAGAGGGAGGCAAGGGCCCTTAGAGGGAGGCAAGGGCCCTTAGAGTGAGGCAAGGGCCCTTAGAGTGAGCAAGGGCTCTTAGAGTGAGGCAAGAACCATTAGAGTGAGGCAAGGTCCCTTAGAGTGAGGAAATGACCCTTAGAGTGAGGCAGGGGCCCTTAGAGTGAGGCAAGGGCTCTTAGAGTGAGGCAAGAACCATTAGAGTGAGGCAAGGTCCCTTAGAGTGAGGAAAGGACCCTTAGAGTGAGGCTAGGGCCCTTAGAGTGAGGCAAAGGCCCTTAGAGTGAGGAAAGGACCCTTAGAGTGAGGCTAGGGCCCTTAGAGTGAGGCTAGGGCCCTTAGAGTGAGGCAAGGACCCTTAGAGTGAGGCAAGGGCCCTTAGAGTGAGGCAAGGACCCTTAGAGTGAGGCAAGGGCCCTTAGAGTGAGGCAAGGACCCTTAGAGTGAGGCAAGGTCCCTTAGAGTGAGGCAAGGGCCCTTAGAGTGAGGCAAGGACCCTTAGAGTGAGGCAAGGGCCCTTAGAGTGAGGCAAGGGCCCTTAGAGTGAGGCAAGGGCCCTTAGAGTGAGGCAAGGGCCCTGAGAGTGAGGCAAGGTCCCTTAGAGTGAGGCAAGGGCCCTTAGAGTGAGGCAAGGTCCCTTAGAGTGAGGCAAGGGCCCTTAGAGTGAGGCAAAGGCCCTTAGAGTGAGGCAAAGGCCCTTAGAGTGAGGCAAGGGCCCTTAGAGTGAGGCAGGAGCCCTTAGAGTGAGGCAAGGGCCCTTAGAGTGAGGAAATGACCCTTAGAGTGAGGCAAGGGCCCTTAGAGTGAGGCAAGGACCCTTAGAGTGAGGCAAGGTCCCTTCGAGTGAGGCAAGGGCCCTTAGAATGAGGCAAGGGCCCTTAGAGTGAGGCAAGGGCCCTTAGAATGAGGCAAGGGCCCTTAGAGTGAGGCAAGGACCCTTCGAGTGAGGCAAGGGCCCTTAGAGTGAGGCAAGGGCCCTTAGAGTGAGGCAAGGGCCCTTAGAGTGAGGCAAGGGCCCTTAGAGTGAGGCAAGGGCCCTTAGAGTGAGGCAAGGACCCTTAGAGTGAGGCAAGGGCCCTTAGAGTGAGGCAAGGACCCTTAGAGTGAGGCAAGGGCCCTTAGAGTGAGGCAAGGACCCTTAGAGTGAGGCAAGGGCCCTTAGAGTGAGGCAAGGGCCCTTAGAGTGAGGCAAGGACCCTTAGAGTGAGGCAAGGGCTCTTAGAGTGAGGCAAGGACCCTTAGAGTGAGGCAAGGGCCCTTACAGTGAGGCAAGGGCCCTTAGAGTGAGGCAAGGGCCCTTAGAGTGAGGCAAGGGCCCTTAGAGTGAGGCAAGGGCCCTTAGAGTGAGGCAAGGACCCTTAGAGTGAGGCAAGGGCCCTTAGAGTGAGGCAAGGGCCCTTAGAGTGAGGCAAGGGCCCTTAGAGTGAGGAAAGGGCCGTTAGAGTGAGGCAAGGGCCCTTCGAGTGAGGCAAGGACCCTTAGAGTGAGGAAAGGACCCTTAGAGTGAGGCATGGGCCCTTTGAGTCAGAGACAGGAATGTTGGCAGTGATGGAGGAGAATCTTCTCCTTATCTTGTAAACTGGGTTTTCGTTGATCTTCCGCTGAAATTACTGTGACAAATCAGGAAAACCCGGTGGATATTCCTGGCGATAGTAACCATGTTAAATCGTCCCTAAACTCATTGGGGTGTTTTTCAAATTGCCGTTCGGGCGTAAAATTGGCATTGCGTGTCCGCCCTCTCCCTTTCTATATAAACCACCCAATTTAATTTTACTTGAATCCAATAGAAATGATATTCGGGCAGTTTCTATAATGGGCGGCCGATCGGAAACGCCCGTTTTACGCCCGGGCGCAAGTTGAGAATGTGCACAATGACCCCTGTTTTATGTTTATTTGGGTAAATCCACGGTTTAGTAAAATGGTAGATCTGTGAGTATCAAGGTTCGTGCTCCTCCATTCCAGGAAACATTATATGGTCCATTTCTCTCCTTGTTGGGGGATATCATCCCTTTCAGATAGTTGCTTCACCTGTTTGGTTTTGATATTAAAGGTATGGGCCTTGAAACTATCCGAAGTGCATCCGCCCAATTTTCCTTCCACTGATTTCAATGGAAGTGGAAACAGGGTGGTTTGTAAAGCGGGCAGACAATCCGCAATGCCAGTTTCATGCCTAGGCGGCAAGCGGAAAATCGACACCCTTGTTTCCTGTTGACATGTGCTTGTATTAACATGTGATTCTGTGTCCGCAGTTATTGTTGTTAGCTGCCATGTCTCCGTTTCCATTTCGAAATCGTTTCGTTAACAGTCACAATGTGATTGCAGACTCTGGCCAGTAGGTCGCTATCTGGGGCGAGTTTGAAGTCTCGTTACCATTTTGTATGTAAATAAAACTTCTATTCATAAATTGACCAGTGCAATGCCAGAGGCAATTTACTGGTTCCAGATATGAAGATAATGCTGAACCTGCTAGAAATCTCCAATAAAGAAGGTAATGGAAATATACTGAACCTTAACTTCTACCCGTTCTTCTTCCTCTTACATCGAGTTCCATCGAGTCTACAGCACAGAAACAGGCCATTCGGCCCAACTGGTCCATGCTGGTGTTTATGCTCCACATGAGCCTCCTCCCTCCCTACTTCATCTCACCCTATCAGCATATCCTTCTATTCCTTTCTCCCTCATGTGTTTATCCAGCTTCCCCTTAAATGTATTTCCGCAATTCGCCTCAACTACTCCTTGTGGTAGCGAGTTCCACATTCTCACCACTCTCTGGGTAAAGAAGTTTCTCCTGAATTCCCTATTGGATTTATTAGTGACTATTTCTGAATGTTGACCTGTATTTTTCTTCTACAGAGTTTTTTTTATTAGACCCAGGAAGGAGTCAGTCGTAACCTATATTCTGAGATATGTAGTGCACAGATGACTTGCAGAGCGTGAGAGTGATGCATTCTGGAACGTTTGTCCACTTTGTCCTGAAATAGAGTGACAGTAGTGCACACTGGGAGCAGTAAGGGGCAAAATTGGTCTTGTGCGGTTGCCCAAATCGGGCGATGGCGAATCGGTAGCTCAGTTGATGCCCCGCTGAACTTTCTTTTGTTTTACTCTCCATCCTTTGCTTTCTGTTACCGCCCAAGTCCAATTTCGCCCCAATATCTGACACGGTGTTCCTTATAGGAAAAACCACGAGCTCAAGCCCGAAACATTCATCTTTATTTTCTATTCATAGGAATTAGCTGAGCGGCTGTCTCATCCCTGCATTGTCTGCTTGGGTTGCACGGGAAGTGAAAGGCCCCCCAACAGGAAACGTCGTTAAAGACATTTCAAAGGCACAAAAGATAACTGTGCTAGTAAGTTTAATCATTTTCTTGTGAATTTTGTAATTCTGTTTGCTATTTTAGGCCAGAAGCGTTATTTTCTGTATTAAGAACAAGAGTGAGTGAGAAAACAAGCGAGCTGGTTAAACCATTTTCACTGCTTCACAGGCTCACTTTCTTTCATTTTTATTTGTAAGTGTTTGTTGACTGTTAAAAGTTCATTCTTGGTCAATATTCCTGTTTATTACTTTTTGATTGTTACATTTTTTTTAACTGTTCACTCGTGATATTGTAACATTTTTGAAAATTATATTTGAGTCAATCAGATCCAAATGTAACAGACGGATGTTCAGGACGGATCCTTTGCTGGAGGTTTGATGGGTATGCTCTGCACGCAGTGGTTTTAGATATTATTACGGGGAGAAACCCCACTTCTGTGCTCCCGCTACATGTTGGGAGTGCATATCGTAAAAGTGCGCAAACCAAGCCTAAGATATTCCTCCCATTAAAGTTTTTTTTATTCGTTCATGGGATGTGGGCTTCGCTGGCGAGGCCGGCATTTATTGCCCATCCCTAATTGCCCTTGAGAAGGTGGTGGTGAGCCGTCTTCTTGAACCGCTGCAGTCCGTGTGGTGAAGGTTCTCCCACAGTGCTGTTAGGAAGGGAGTTCCAGGATTTTGACCCAGCGACGATGAAGGAACGGCGATATATTTCCAAGTCGGGATGGTGTGTGACTTGGAGGGGAACGTGCAGGTGGTGCTGTTCCCATGTGCCTGCTGCCCTTGTCCTAGGTCGTAGAGTTCGCTGGTTTGGGAGGTGCTGTCGAAGAAGCCTTGGCGAGTTGCTGCAGTACATCCTGTGGACGGTACACACTGCAGCCACAGTGCACCAGTGGTGAAGGGAGTGAATGTTTAGGGTGGTGGATGGGGTGCCAGTCAAGAGGGCTGCTTTGTCCTGGATGGTGTCGAGCTTCGTGAGTGTTGTTGGAGCTGCACTAATCCAGGCAAGTGGAGAGTATTCCATCAGACTCCTGACTTGTGCCTTGTAGATGGTGGAAAGGCTTTGGGGAGTCAGGAGGTGAGTCACTCGCCGCAGAATACCCAGCCTCTGACCTGCTCTTGTAGCCACAGGATCTATATGGCTGGTCCAGGTAAGTTTCTGGTCAATGGTGACCCCCAGGATGTTGATGGTGGGGGATTCGGCGATGGTAATGCCATTGAATGTCAAGGGGAGGTGGTTAGACTCTCTCTTGTTGGAGATGGACATTGCCTGGCACTTGTTTGGCGCAAATGTTACTTCCACTTATCAGCCCAAGCCTGGATATTGTCCAGGTCTTGCTGCATGCGGGCACGGACTGCTTCATTATCTGAGGGGTTGCGAATGGAACTGAACACTGTGCAATCATCAGTGAACATCCCCATTTCTGACCTTATGATGGAGGGAAGGTCATTGATGAAGCAGCTGAAGATGGTTGGGCCTAGGACACTGCCCTGAGGAACTCCTGCAGCAATGTCCTGGGGCTGAGATGATTGGCCTCCAACAACGACTACCATCTTCTTTTGTGCTAGGTATGACTCCAGCCACTGGAGAGTTTTCCCCGATTCCCATTCACTTCAATTTTACTAGGGCTCCTTGGTGCCACACTTGGTCAAATGCTGCCTTGATGTCAAGGGCAGTCACTCTCACCTCACCTCTGGAATTCAGCACTTTTGTCCATGTTTGGACCAAGGCTGTAATGAGGTCTGGAGCCGAGTGGTCCTGGCGGAACCCAAACTGAGCATCGGTGAGCAGGTTATTGGTGAGTAAGTGTCACTTGATAGCACTGTCGACGACACCTTCCATCACTTTGCTGATGATTGAGAGTAGACTGATGGGGCGGTAATTGGCTGGATTGGATTTGTCCTGCTTTTTGTGGACAGGGCATATCTGGGCAATTTTCCAAATTGTCGGGTAGATGCCAGTCTTGTAGCTGTACTGGAATAGTTTGGCTAGAGGCGCAGCTAATTCTGGAGCACAAGTCTTCAGCACTACAGCCGGGATGTTGTCGGGACCCATAGCCTTTGCTGTATCCAGTGCACTCAGCCATTTCTTGATATCACGTGAAGTGAACCGAATTGGCTGAAGACTGGCTTCTGTGATGGTGGGGATATCGGGAGGAGGCCGAAATGGATCATCCACTCGGCACTTCTGGCTGAAGATGGTTGCAAACGCTTCAGCCTTGTCTTTTGCACTCACGTGCTGGACTCTGCCATCATTGAGGATGGGGATGTTTACTATTTAAATGGAGATATGGAATTAATCGCCCATTTTATTCCACCTCTGGATTTCCTATCCATCGAAGTCAATGGAAGGGAAATCGGTCAGGGCGTTTAATGGGTGGTCAGTTCGATATCGTTCATTTTACACCATCGTCCTAGGTTAAAATTGCCCCCAACATGTTGAGTATTCCACCCCAACACTCACTAACTCTGGAGATTTCATCCAGACTGTCCATTTCTAATGATTTGAACACGTGGATGATAATTTTAAAATCAAGGCTTTGGGGACCTGGAGCCAATGTGGGTCAGCGAGCACAGGGCCGATGAGT
The DNA here is from genome assembly GCF_035084215.1 of Heptranchias perlo. NCBI lineage: Eukaryota > Metazoa > Chordata > Chondrichthyes > Hexanchiformes > Hexanchidae > Heptranchias > Heptranchias perlo. The sequence goes on from NC_090363.1 coordinate 2,463,140, forward strand.
GAATGGGACTTGGTGTGTGCTCGGATAGGGGCAGCAGAGTTTTGGATGAGCTCAAGTTTATGGAGGTGAAAGTGGGATCTTCCGTGGATTTTCACACAGATAAAGCTGCTATTCCAGATACTTAATTATAAAAAATGGCGGATGATTTCAACACTGTGGGGTAGAAATTCATCAGGCGGAAGCACAAAATGGATAGTATCGAATCAGCTATTCGTCATCTGCGCAGCTGAATTAGTGGAGCCTATAACACGTGGCCCTTGCAGTAATGACCGCTTTGCATTATAGCCTAAGACAAATTTCTGCCCCTGTTTTATTGATGTTTTCCTTTTGTTGTTGTGGCACAGTCTGCAGAAACATCACCACCTTCTCAAGGGGCAATTAGTGATGGGCAATGAATACCGGCCTTGCCAGTGACGCCCACATCCCATGAACGAATAAAAAAAACATTACACTCGAGTTTGCAAAGACGCATCAGATTCTCAACATGATCAACATTCAACCAGAAAAAAAAGGACAAGAAGAAATTTTAGAACGAGTGGAGAACAGGTTTATTTCAGTATTCCTGAAGACACTTGTCAACTATTATTAACATATGGCGATCTAACTCTGCGGAGATTCAAATGACCACGTGAGGTGTAGGAAGAGATAACAGATATCGTAAACCAAGGTGTCTAAACCTTGAGCCACATGCAGTTCCTTAGCCCTTACAATCCGGACCATAAAGCAGAGGCACCTCAAATCTATTTTTTCTTGTATTTCTTATTTGGTGACTTGTCCGATCTGAGTGATTGGGTCCTGCAGGTTTGCAAAGGGGCTGTGTGTAGCGTGGTGCCTCATTGAGCGAGAAAACCAAACCAGAATACCAAGATCTGGTAGTGACAGCAACTTGAGATGGAGACATGGATTTAAATCGCTCCCTGGGCACCCTGGTACCCAACACTGCCTCCCAACAACGACGACAGCAAAAGTTTGCATTTATATAGCGTCTTTAACATAATAAAATGTCCCAAGGTGCTTCACAGGAATGATTACCAGACAAAATTTGAAACGGAACCACATAAAGAGATATTAGGACAGGTAATCAAATGCTTGCTCAGAGAGGCAGCTTTTAATGAGCATCTTAAAGGAGGAGAGAGAGGCGGAGAGGTTTAGGGAGGGAATTCCAGAACTTGGGGCCCAGGCAGCTGAATGCACGGCCGCCAGTGGGGCGATGGAAATCGGAGATGCGCAAGAGGATAGAATTGGAGGAGAGCAGAGATCTCGGAGGGCTGTAGGCCAACGTTTGGATGTCCCTGCCATAAATCATACAAACATCTTTGCTAAATTGTGAGGTGAGAACAGTTACTAATGGATTTAAATACAATGAGGGAGAAGTGGAACAAGAAATGTCCAAACGTTACAAGATGTGCTGCACAAATTGAAGGTCACGGGATGCTCTTGCAGATTAAAGGAGCTTGTGCTCCGAATCAAACGGATGGGTTATTTTGTAGTTGTTGCCTCTTAATCAGAATAATGTTCTGGACCTCAAGGTTGAATGATAATGTTACAGCTCAGTGGGACCTTTTGTTTCAAGCGTTTAGCAACAAAGTTATAGAGTCAATGTGAGGATGGTAAATGTGCAAACCAACTGAAGGACAAAATGTTCTTTCAAACTTTATATGCTGAGAAATGTCTTTTAAAAAAAAATCCATTGTTCCGTGAGAGGAATGAGATGTAGTTGAACTTTAATGTAATAGCTGGGCAAGTAGACGTGAGACAATTTCAGTCAGTTCATCTATGAGCATCATTTATGGATTGAGCAATATGAAAACTATTTAATATGAGCACAGGGATATGTCACAGGACATTTCAACGATACGGTCAATGCCCTGAGACATACCTCTGTGCTTATATCGTTGTTCCAGGCAGACTTGAGCAGTTCAGATATAACACAAAGGGTCTGTTCTGGCCATTTTCACGTTCAATCTTCTTGTTTCTTCAGTAACCCGACCTACACGAGCACTCCACGATTACAGACACATATCATGTGTTTCTCTATCATCACTTTCCTTTACGCATTTACGATTGTGTTACAATGTGTTGTGGTAATGTTTGTGCTGTTATGAGTTTTCCCCGGTTTACGTCAATAATTTAGATTGAATTTCTGAAAACCTTAAAATTAAAACGAATGGACAAAATCGCACATCTCCTGTTGATCATTCCAGTTGCTCTTTTTAAAGCCGTCTGACATATAAACACAATGCCATATGAAACTATACTAAAAGGTGTAATTTTCAAAGAGGGTTAACTAAGGAGGCAGGGAGTGTGGCCCTGGAGAATCATCTTGTGTCGACTAACATCATTAAATCGCATAAAATGCCGCACTCTGAGGTTTCTGATATTAGAACTGTTTTAAACCGACTTTCCTTAAAGATGGAAGAAAACATAATGCAGGGAGAACAAAAAAAAACTCCGCCCTTATGTTACAGCAGCAGAAATTGGTGCCTGTGATGGGCAACTTTCTGCAAAAAGTTAACATCGGGTCTGATCAATGGTTTGAACGAAACGGTTCAGCCCAAAGCTGCATCAGCTGCAGTGCTTCAGACAGTTCCTCCATTCAATAGCTCAGGCCCAGTGAAGTCAGCAAGAGCTCTTGGCAGGGGTGCAGGCATTTCATCGAGAGCTTTATCCCACTACTTGCACCTACACATGCTCTTACATTGTGTGCTACATTGGCGTGTAGCAAAATGAAAGGAAAAGTCTTGCATTTATATAGCGCCTGTCACAACCTCAGCATGTCCCAAAGCGCTTTACAGCCAACGAATTACTGTTGAAAAGTAGTCATTGATTTAATGTAGAAAAGGCCAATCCAATTAGATTCATAGCTAGATAATCAGTTTTAGATGTTGGTTGAGGGATAAATATTCGCCAGAGCACCGGGGAGAATTCCCCTGCTCTTCTTCGAATCGTGGCCATGGGATCTTTTACATCCACCTGAGAGGGCAGACGGGGCCTCAGTTTAACGTCTCATCCAAAAAAAAAAGCAGCTCCGACAATGCAGCACTCCCTCAGTATTACACTTGGGGTCTCGGGCTAGACTATGTGATCACGTCTCTGGAGTGGGGCTTGAATATATGATCTAACTCAGAGGCGACAGTGCTACCACTGAGCCAACGTTAACATTAAATGATGCCTACATTCTTGGGAAACTGTCCATACCCAAGATGTCTTTCAGCCTGGATATCTGTTGCTGCAACTAGTCCCAAATTAGACATAATAAAATGAGTGATTTAACAGATATTTAATATTATGGTGCATCAATGCAGCAAGGAACAATTCACTCATGTCAAATCCCTTGCGGCAGCTTGAAAGGTGTCTGACGTATAGAAATTCAGGCTGTAGTTATTTTAAGGGCTACAGGTGGAGCTCTGTCAATGGTTCATTGCCTGTCCAGCTCTCACTGAATACTGCGAGCAGTACATGCAGGACTTTAGAAACAGGTATATGCCCATATGAAGGAAAATGGGTGTTTTATTTCACGGACTGTCCTGATTGCTGTCTGCACGCCCATTCACACCAGTGTTTTCTGCCCCCGTGCTGTAAATATTAATAAGCATTCGAAACTCTCCTCATATCACAATATATATCAGTGGAGAAAGATGCTGTTGTTAACAGTAATGCAGGAAATACGTCTCAATTATCCTCAGCATTCCTCAGATGCCAACCCATCCACATAGGGAGCTAACATTTGTCTTCGGTGAGAGCACAAAACGGACTATAACAAATCGACAATAAAAAACAGAAAATGCTGGAAATACTCAGCAAGTCAGGCAGCATCTGTGGAGAGAGAAACAGAGTTAACGTTTCAGGTCGATGATCCTTTGTTAGAACTGGAAGAAGTTAAAGAGTTAACTATTTTTTACCAAGTACAGAGTCAGGGAAAGGTGGAGAGGGAGGGGAGGAAAGAACAAAAGGGAGGGTCTGTGATAGGGTGGAGGGCAGGAGCGATTAAATGATAGAAGGGAAGATGGTGCAAGGCAAGGAGGGACAAATAAAGAGACAAAAGATGGGTCTAGAGGAGCTGTAAATGGCAATCTTCCAGATGAACAGAGATTTACTTGGACTTCTTTCAATTTACTAACTGTGTTCGCCGCTCACAATGCAGTCTCCTCTACACTGGGGAGACCAAACGCAGATTGGGTGATCGATTTGCTGAACACCTCCGCTCTGTCCACAAGTGTGACCCTGACCTGCCGGTCACTTGCCATTTTAATTCCCCGTCCCATTCCCACTCTGTCCTCTCTGACCTCGGCCTCTTACACTGTTCTAATGAAGCTCAATGTAAGCTCGAGGAACAGCACCTCATCTTTCATTTAGACACTTTCCAACCTTCCGGACTCAACACTGATTTCAATAACTTCAGATCAGAACCACTGCTCCCATTTTTTCGGTCAGCAGGTGCTGGGAATGGTTCTGTTGTTACCATTTACAGCTCCTCCTGATCAATTACAGCTCCTCCTGATCAATTACAGCTCCTCCTGATCAATTACAGCTCCTCCTGATCAATCTTTTGTCTCTTTACTTGTCCCATTCCCACCCTCCTTGCCTTGCACCATCATCCCTTCTATCATTTAATCACTCCTGCTCTCCTCCCTATCACAGACCCTCCCTTTTGTTCTTTCCTCCCCTCCCTCTCCCCTTACCTGACTCTGCACTTGCTTAAAAACTTAAATCTTTAATTTCTACCAGTTCCGACAAAAGGCCCTTGACCTGAATCGTTAACTCTGTTTCTTCCTCCGCAGACGCTGCCTGACTTGCTGAGTATTTCCAGCATTTTCTGTTTTTATTTCATATTTCCAGCATCCGCAGTAATTTGCTTTTGATTTAGCAAATCGACAACCCGGATTGACTTAAATTGGAAAGAAAATCAGGTGGGTGTAAAATGGAGTGCCGATTTGCTACCGCCCGTTTTGCGCCAATGACCAGGACGAATTACACCCTCAGTGATTGCGTCTGAGCGCTGATCAGGATATCAGAGGGCCAAGAGCGATGTGCAATGTACAGCCCACTAATCAACTGATCAGGAGTCCAGGGAACACGGAGTATTGTGGGTGTATTGATTGGGAAATTGGGAGAAACTCGGGCGGTGGTGCAAAACGGGCGGAATGGCATCAGCCGCCTGTTATACGCCCGGCCCGATAGGCTATTCCCTTCCGTCGACTTGAATGAAACTCAATATTGGACGAGCCGTACAACAGGCGGCCCGAGCAACACCGCCCGGTTTGCACCGCTGCCCAAGACACATTTCTATAACCCGATTGGCGGCCAGTGACAGAAACCGCCCCGAGTAAATGGAAATAAAATATAGACGGTTTTGATAATGCGCGGTGTGTCCGCAATACCAGTTACAAGGCCCACCCTTTCATTGCTGGACTGAAGTTCAGCCCAGATTCTGAAGCAAAGTCTTACCCACCACAGGCGAGAGGGTCACCAATCGGAGAAAGCTGACAATTAAATGGAGGGGACCCCCACCTGGTCCGCGGTAGATTTTTTCTGCGTTAATGCTGTTTTTTTTCGGGATTTCTGTGGCTTTGCGCAGAAGAAAATCTGGTCCGGGCCTTGGACGCGTATTTTCCCTCTTGATTCAATTTGCTGGCACACTTTCAAACGGCACACTAAGTATATAGTGTCCTTATACTATTTGCATGTTTCCTGGAGAAATGCTCTCAGTTTCTCCAGGAGGTCACCAGCCTAACCAAACCGATGGAGGCCGCTCCCAAAATCTGCACCTTGGTTTTTCTTCGGATTTGGTGTGGGCCGGGGAGGAACAGTCACACCCTGTTCTCACACCTCTCCCCATCCGCATTCTCCCTCAACGCCCGCCGGTTCAGTACAGAAACTGATCACGCACCAAACCCCCTGATATCACGTCCATTTTGGGCCCATTTCAATATCTCTCCCCATTATCACCTTTGGGAGAATATCGTTCCGGCTGCAATAAGTAATGCTTTTGAAGATAATTTTAAAAATATCATTGCACATAGCAACCCAATCAATTGTGTAAAATAAGTGAGGCACGTGCCCAGCAATGAATGAAATGTAAATTGTTTTTAGCCAAGAAATATAATTTACCTCTCGCGGCTGATCTGTGTTTTACCAGAGCTACACAGCGGTGTGTCGGCTCTCTGACAGAACGAATCATTGAGGCCCATTCCCTTTTCGCCTACATCTATACTTCAAACTTATTCTTTGCCAAATACTTATCGCTTTCCTTCAAAAAAAATAATTCTGGATTCTGCCCCCACTCTTATTTTTTGGCAGGCCAGCCCCTGTCCTAAGGACCCTTGTGTAAACAAATCCCCGAACCTCTCGTTCTTTTGGTGGGGATCCTAAATTTAAATCTTCCAGTTACCGACTGATAGGCCAATAGCTTTTCCCGATTACTTTATCAAAAGTTCTCATCATTTTCAATTATCTCAGTTGGATCTCCCTTGAAGCAAAAATCAAAACATATCTAAGAGCAAATAATTGCAGACATATTCATAAATTACATTGAATATTGTTATATCATGATATTTTTTTATTGTTCTCATACAATCAAAAGCAGCTGAACGTACCATGAAACTACATTATAAATTGTTCTGTTATTTCAAGAATTCAGATAGCATCAAATAAGTACTGCTAACTTTAGACCTCTCTGTGGTAGTGACAATGAGAATGTAAGGACTAGCTCGCTGTGACAGCGTGGGGTTTCTGAATTTTTGATATTGAGCGTATCTGCATTCTCTACAAAACGAATCCCCTTTGAGATCACAAGAAATGTGCTGTACGCGTGGCAATCCGTCTGGTGTCCACGTGAACTTCCGTGGCAAAAGATTTTCTCTGGTCATTTTTATTTCCCTAGCAAACTGATAACGCGCTCCCTTAAAAAGCTTGAATAGAAGTCAAGGGAAAGATTGCGGTATTTTCACGATGTGGCTGACGCATATTGATCAAAGGAAGTCTGCCCCTGCCCATTACAAAGAACACAATGACTTCAAGAGAGAGTAAAATCGGACGGGGTGTAAAACCGATCCCGCCAGTTTCACAATGGGCAGGTTAGGTTAAAATTCCCCCCTCCCCTCCATTATATCGTTTTGTGCATCACGGAAATAATGCGCTAACCGGGCGGGGGCTAAGAATCATTCTGCTCCCGCGAGTGGTGTTATCGTAAATTCCTTCATTCAGATTTTAGACACAAATTTCGGCAGCGCCTTTTCCCCAGCTCCCCGCGGCATGATTTGAGGGCCGTGTTCTTTTAGAAAGAACATATTTAGCATTTCGCTGGAAACGTGGAGCAAAGGAATCTTTCCCAATGTGTTTATGATGCTTCTAAACATAGTTACCAAGAGAAATTCAGAAAACTTTATTCTTATAACAAACCAGAACGAAAACTTGCAAAATATCTTCGAGGGGTTGACAATGGGGTTGTGGGCCTGAAATCGCGGCCCTGGGCGCCAACACGCCAGAATTTCACGAGTTGGTCTGAAATTTCCGTCTCTGCTATTTTAGCGGAAGCATTAACCCGTTTGTTTTAAACAGTTTAGCACCAATGCTAAAATAGCGGAAAGGAGAACGTGAAGGGTTGCCATAGCGCTAATATCTCGTAATGTCCTTCCAAGGGCCATATTTTACTGTCAGCAAATTCCCGCAATAGGTGACAGAGGAAATTAAAGATCCATTAAAACAAAGTCTGGAAGGCAAACATGTGGCTTTCTATAGCAGGGACAAGAGACGTATAAAATTGGGGTCCGAGGCATCCGGGTGCAGTGCATCCGCAGAACGTTTGGATCCAACCACTGGCCAGGTGTTCAGGGGGCCAGGAGCCGGCTGCAAATGATACAGCTGTTCAGGAGCCCGGGAACAGTGGGTGTCTACAGGAGGTGTCCTCTTGGGTTGTAGAATCTGGAGGAAGTCACTGGAGGTAACGGGCAGAGTTGGGAGAGTGTAAAGGTCGCGGGGCAGATAACAGAAACACGGGGACAGAGAAATACCAGGGAGAAAGGAAAAGCGTAAAACAGCACTCAGAGAAATCAAGAGAGACGGTGATATAGACACAGCAAATGAGTCTTCTATTGACCTCATGGAAATCATACTACGGACCGGTGACCCATCGGCCCAGTAAATGCGGTAAGTATGTGAATATAATTGGAACTCTTTTGCCACGTGTGTTATCCTGAGGTTCGGTACAAAACAAAAGTGAAAGAAATAAATAGAAGTGGGAAAATGCACCGAACGGATTGCACCATTTTAAATGCAAATTGGTGAATTTCCCAGCACATGTCCCTGCCTGGACAGGCCAGAAAAACAGTCCACTCCTTCAATGCTTAAAAATCACAGTCAAGGGTGGAGGACAGAGAACACCGGGCCAGGAGCTCCGGAACAGCTTGGAGTAACCCTGGGCGGATACATTAGATTAGGGGATCAGAATCAAGGAGTCGGGCGCGATTGGAATATGATCCCGGAGATCTGTGAGCTCAGCGCATTAGTTCCATACCGATTAGAAATGGATTTACAATTGGGATTATACAGAAACACCTGGGAGTAAAAGGGGGGTCTACAATGCGGCCTTAAGAAGTAAAAATAATGACTGTTAAAGGTTTTTGACTTGGAGGATTATCAGAGGTTCTGCGTTTTTCCTGTCTTCGTTAGAACCAGGACTGAAGTAAGGGTAGACTTTGCCAGCGAAAGAGTCAGTGAAAGTAAAGAGAGTGGTCATGTTGCCCGCATTGTAGAAGGACACCTGTCCGCCTTCATAGTCCAGGTAAACTCCGATCTTCCTGGCCTTCAAATTGTTGGTAACGCGGGTGGGAGTGGCTGTGGACGCCCAGTACTCATTCCCGTTTTTCAGCCCCAATACCCAGTATCCTGCTTCCGTCGCCGAATTTGAGGCCCGTTTTCGCACGGAATCTTTGGCCACACCCAGATCCCACGCCGTCTTGTTTCCCACGTTCACCTCCCAGTAGTGTCTCCCTGATGTGAACCCCACCGATCCCAGGACACTAAGATCGCGATCGGACCCATCCGCGGTATCCGAGAGCTGCCGCTGTTTGTCTCCGAGTCTCACGGTGGTCCGGTCCTCGGACAGGACGAGCTGGGGATGCGCTGTGCTCGGGTCCAGAGTCAGAGAGGCTGGAGCTGAGAGAAAGTTAAAGAAAATAGTTAATCAACGATTGAGATGAGAACAGCATTATTTCGTGAAACAGGACATGTGCCGTACTTGCTCATCGTATAATTTGAGGTTGGGTTTTTGGGGAATAAAATGCCAAATATAAGACCCCACAAACCTGCCTGATGCACAAAAAGAAATCGGATGTGCTGTTATGTGAGTTATTCATTCCTTTAAGGTAAGAATTTTGAATTAATTGGGCTATAAATTAGCGTGAAGCAGGCGATAGCGAATCGTCCGCCCATGTTGCACTCCACCCGAGTTTCTGTTCAATTGATGGCCATGGCCTGTTTTGCGTCACCGCCCCAGACCAATTATACTCCAAATAGAGCATTTCTGGGCTGAAATTTATCGTGAGATGTATCGGTGCAATGGGCGATAGTAAAACTGCATTCAAATCAGTGTAAAATCAGCCGCTGGTTCTCAGTCGCCCTTTTGACGCTTTCTCCAAAGACTGATTTCACCTCCTTCAAGCCCCCCGGGGGCCACCCCAAAACCGGCCCGCCGCCAACGAATTAATTTGGAAGTGCAGTCACTTTTTTTTAATAGGCAATAGATCAACGCAATACATAGGGGAAGGTTCCTCAACTAATGAGCGAATGACCAGATAATGGGGGTGACATTCGCCTTGGGCCGGGATGCAAAACGAGCGGTATTACATCTTCCGCCAGTTATAGGCCCCGTCCGATTATGGGACGACTCCTACAATGGGTGGCAGATGCGAAATCGCCCGTTTTGTGTCTCTGCCCCAGTGAAATGTCACCTTCAATCTGTTTTGGTGGGTGTTGGTTGAGGGAAGGTGGCTGAACTTGTGGGGGGGGGGGTAGATTTTAACTCCAAGCATGGAACGGGCGGGCAATGGGTGGAGCGCTCGCCCGTTTCTGCTGACGGGAGGCTAGAAGCCATTTCGAGGGCTGGAATCATGACCATGGCACCAGCGCGCTGCACACATCGAACGAGTGTTAGCGTGTAGCTCGCTACCCCCGGGCCAATGCAATAACTGGAAGTCCGAAAGCTGAGTTGGCTGGCAGGCAGGAAGTTGGTATGACGGGGTACGAGAGAGAGAGTTCAGGGTGGCAGTGGCCCCTCCATTCTTGTGGAACCCGAACAAGAATTCCTGCTCTTCCTGGTCCCACAAGAATAATTCTAGGGCCTTTTCTACTGCACCATACTTGTATGACTGGACAGAACATGTTTCGCACAACTGCCCCTCGAAATTGCATCGAATTTCTCTGTAGTTCAATTAACCCTGATTTGCAGGTGGTAATGTGGTCCCGATCTGATCCAGGCCAATGCCTGGTCCCCCAGCGGGAGGGCCCAGGAAATATGGCACTGGGAAGGATCCCAACAGGAATGGGGAGTGGATTGCAGCACTGCTTTTCAGGGGCGTTATCACCTCATTCCCGTCGGGCGGCCTGGTTAAAATAGGACATTTGGGATCTTTCATGCTCAAGGTCTCAGCTGAAGAAACGGTGCCCTCTGCCAATTCGGTAGATGCTCAGTGCTGAACTGGGAAAGCCTTGAACGCACAGGGAGTGAAATTCAGCATTGGTGAAGCCCCCAAACCAGTTGGCTGCTCCTTTCACACGTCGGCTGATTTTCCTCCCCACAGACTTTGGGCGGGGTATATGACGGGCGGCTGATCCGCCGCCGCTTGTTTTTGCACCCCAGACCTGCGGGGAATTCCACTCCCATAAACCCCTGACACAAAGTTCACAGTTGAGCCGAGTAAACACTTTAAATAACCTAACCCACGTGGTCTGATTCTCTGATCACCAACTTATAGGTCTCCAAACCGTCTCACATTGTACAGGTGGTAGCCTCCTGTTTTACACGTGCCATTTAATTTTCTGAAAGACTGAATAGGCTGAGGGTTATTATAATACAGGCCTTTTAAATGATGAAGGGGTTTGATAGGGTAGATGTAGAGAAGACATTTGCACTTATGGGGTACCCCAAAACTAGGGGCAATAAATAAGTCAATAGAAGGGAAAATCAGACGTTATAGGATATCGCCCATTTTACACTGTTACTTACAATTAAAATTACCCGGTAGATTCTCAAAAATAAGTTGTCGAGTGACGATTGCATTTTGTCTTTCTGTAACAGCTAATGTAACCGGTTTCCTTTCATATTGTCTGTCCCCGAGGTCTCTGTCCCCGGGGTCTTTGTCTTCTGTGTCTCTGTCCCCAGGGTTAATGTCTCTGTCCCCAGGGTCAGGGTCTTCTGTCCTCAGTGTCTTTGGCCCCAGGGTTAATGTCTTTGTCCCCAGGGTCTCTATCCCCAGGATCCGGGTCTCTGTCCCCAAGGTCTCTGTCCCCAGGGTCAGGGAATCAAGGGATATGGGGATCGGGCGGGAAAGTGGAGTTGAGGTCGAAGATCAGCCATGATCTGATTGAATGGTGGAGCAGGCTCGAGGGGCCGAATGGCCTACCCTGCTCCTATTTCTTATGTTCTTAAGCATTAGAAAAATATAAGTTATGACCACCATCCAGAAAACAAAAGATTTTGTTGGATTGTGGAATTGGCTGTTTGTGTTTTTATCTGGATTATTCTTCTAATAGAATAGATTGCGGTAAAATTGGTCTTTGAAAGTAGCGCAAAATGGGCGATAGCAAATCGGCAGCTTGTTTTAGACCCCAGCAGATTTTCCTTTCCATTGATGAAGACCAATTCCACCCCAAACATTTATATCAAAGTACGCAGACGATACGAAACTCGGAAATGTAGTAAGCAGTGAGGAGGATAGTAACAGACTTCAGGAGGACATGGACAGACTGGTGAAATGGGCCGACACATGGCAGATGAAATTTAACACAGAGAAGTGTGAAGTGATACATTTTGGTAGGAAGAATGAGGAGAGGCAATATAAACTAAATGGTACAATTTTAAAGGGAGTGCAGGAACAGAGAGACCTGGGGATGTATGTACACAAATCTTTGAAGGTGGCAGGATATGTTGAGAATGCTGTTTAAGAAAAGTACGAGATCCTGGGCTTTATTAATAGAGGCATAGAGTACAAAAGCAAGGAAGTTATGCTAAACCTTTATAAAACACTGGTTTGGCCCCAGCTGGAGTATTGTCCAATTCTGGGCACCGCACTTTAGGAAGGATGTCAAGGCCTTAGAGAGGGTGCAGAGGAGATTTACTAGAATGGTATCAGGGATGAGGGACTTCAGTTATGTGGATAGACTGGAGAAGCTGGGATTGTTCTCCTTAGAACAGAGAATGTTAAGAGGAGATTTAATAGAGGTGTTCAAAATCATGAACGATTTTGATAGAGTAAATAAGGAGAAACTGTTTCCAGTGGCAGAAGGGTCGGTAACCAGAGGACACAGATTTGAGGTAATTGGCAAAAGAACCAGAGGGGAGATGAGGGGAATATTGTTTATGCAGTGAGTTGTTATGATCTGGAATGCGCTGCCTGAAAGGGCGGTGGAAGCAGATTCAATAATAACTTTCAAAAGGGAATTGGATAAATACTTGAAGGGGAAAATTTGCAGGACTATGGGGAAAGGGCAGGGGAATCGGATTAATTGGATAGCTCTTTCAAAGAGCCGGCATAGGCACGACGGGCCGAATGGCCTCCTTCTGTGCTGTAAGATTCCTTGATTCTATGGTGTTACCGTTTTAATGAGATTGTAGCAGTGATATTAATTCCACATCAGCCAGCTAGCTATGTCCTAATTTGTAGAAATTCGTGCAACTTATATTTTATTATAGGTCCCTTTGTCTTTCTTGTCTCCTACAATCTATGGGCTATTATAATTCAAGCTTGGCCACTACATCTCGATTTAACTCCTCTTGTGTCATATGCTTTTCTACTTACCGAGAGTCCTTGCACGATGGTCCTTTACTTGCCTGTATTAAATTAAAAATACAGGTTTGAAAATGTCATGTTTAGCCTCTATTGTCTCGTGTGCTTGAACGTATTGTGTCTCACTGTGGATTTTATGGGTAAAAAAGATACCATCTTACCGGGGTTGATAACGTCCATTATATCTCGCCACACTCTATATTGGATAGGTCCCTTGAATGACCCCAGAGGGAGCTTGCCTTCTGCTACTGTCGTCTGATAATTGCTGTCACTAATAATGTAAATTAGGAACATTAGAAACTGAAAATTGGCACTAAAATATGGAGTTGCGTTAATTTATGGACAGATTCAATTGAGATCGATTCATACCTCTTTCCCTTATCTGGATCCTCCTGAAAGTGAACAAAACAGAGATTGGAGCTCACAGTAACCACATGGAGGAGTGGCAGCAGGCGGCAGGGGATGTAACCGTGCGACACAATGGAGCAAGGGACCCGGTAGAAAATGTCGAAAACTCACCTTCCTCGTTTGAGAAACGCCCAGAAAGATAGAAAGGCACGTATGAAAAAAAATCACCGTTTTGTACAAGGATTCGACTAGGGGCAGAAATAATGGCCAGGAGTCGCTGCTTGGTGGCCAATGCTTAACAGGCCGGTATGGCATTCCTATCTGCTAATTCAATCGAGGCATTAACTTGTGTAAAATAACACCTGCACTAAAGTAGCAGAGATAAATGATGCATCGATGGATTAACCGTTCATCACTGATATGAGCAACAGTAATTTCAAGGTTAGGGACATCATTATTATCTGACCCGCACACCATACATCCCATTCATATAGACACGTAAATGTGACTCGTCTATTTCCCCATCAGTTAATGAGGAACAATATTTTATGATAAACAGGAACAATTAAAGCATAATCACCAGGACAACCATTTGAAGCGGCGGGAGTTACAGGGTTATGGGATGGGGACGGGGCAGTGGAGTCCACGTTCTATTGGTCTAGCAAAGAACCAGCACAGACCCGATTGGCTGACGACCTCTTCCTTTTGTAGCAAACCCTCTGTGGTTCGATAACCCCAACTGAGCCGCGCATCTGGAATTTTAGGGCCGCGCATCTGGAATTTTAGGGCCGCGCATCTGGAATTTAAGCGAGGGTTCTTCTGATCTATTACCTTAATTTTCGCCGGAGGATCGGCGGAAAACCGGGCGAAATAGGTGACGGGCCATTTATCCCGTTTTTCGGGGTTTCAGCCGTAGTAACCCGACAAAAATGGGAAATCCCTGCGGAAATTTTACCCAAGAGTGGTTTCCCACCTCCGCCCGGACCACCGTCCCAAATTCCTCACTCCACAGAGAGAGAAACGGACACCCAGCCGTTGCGGAACGTCAGGAAAGGGAGGCGGGGTAGGTGGGTGAGGATTGCGGTTGATGGGACTGCAGTTTTGGACGAGTCTCATCTTACGGTAGGCGGAGGGCAGGAGGCGGACAGGGAGACCCCTTGACAAAATCGAGACTGGAGGTGACAGAGGTCTAGGTAAGGGTTTCGGCCTGATGGAAGTGAAGTTGGGGGCCGAGCCCAGCGAAACTGAGGGTGGAAATAAGGGGGTAGAGTTCCCGTGAGGGTTCTCCCGACCTCCCGCTGAAACTTTGGTGGAAACCACAGAGAAACGGCGCAAAGGGCTAAATTCCACCGAAGTTACGGCGGATGACCCCCAGTGAGAACCCCAGCGCAAATTCTGCCCCCAGCTATCGTGGGTTTGAGTAGATTGCTGGGGTTATAGGTCAGCCCCCCACCCCCCCCCCCCCCCCCGGTTTGACCGTGAGCAGCAAGCAGAGCATCCGTTGGGGATTCCGTCAGGGGACCGCGAGTATGAAACTTGGAGGTAGCAACAGATGGAAAGGCCTTAGAGAGAAAAAGGAAGATCAGAGATGGTTTGGGGCAGTTAGAGAGGGCGGGCAGGTTCAGGGCGGGCTGCGGGTGAGCAAAGGGAGCGATTAACAGCAAGACTGGTGACCTCTTAACCTGCTTTTGGTAAGTGCTGATTTAGAGAGAGATGTTGGCCAGGACATCGGCAAAGCTCGCAGCTCTTTATCGAATATTTCGACCAGATCATTTCCCATGCACCTGAACCGGGATAAGAGGCAGAAGGAGCCTCGGTCCAATGTCTCATCCGAATATACCCTGCTCTCTTTCACACTCTGACTAAGCTGTTACATATTTTCACATGCTGTGCTTTCAATGAACCAGAGAAACCGCATAAAACGCATTAACAAAATAAAAAGGATTGGAAATATTTCACTTTGCTTCCTGACAAAGCCTCCCAAACTTCCCTCAAATCAGCTCTGTTATATCGCCCGTCTCTACCCCTGCCTCAGCTCCCCTGCTGCTCAGCCCGTCATTCGTGCCTGTGTCTCCTCTAGATTTGACTGATCCTGGCCGGCCTCCCATCTTCCACCTTCCATAAACTCGCGTTCATCCACAACCCTGCTGCCCCGTATCCTAACTCGCACCAAGTCCCGTTCACCCATCACCCCCTGTGCTCGGTGACCAACATTGGCTCCCAGTCCGGCGGCCCCTCCATTTTAAAATTATCATCTTTGTTTTCAAATCCTTCCATGGCTTCACCCCCTCCCTATCTCTGTGACCTCCTCCAGCCCTACAACCCTCCGAGATCTCTGCGCTCCTCCAATTCTTGACTCTTGCGCATCCCCGATTTTAATCGCTCCACCATTGGCGGCCGTGCCTTCAGCTGCCTGGGCCCTAAGCTCTGGAATTCCCTCCCTAAACCTCTCCGCCTCTCTCTCTCCTCCTTTAAGACTCTCCTTAAAACCTACCTCTTTGACCGAGCACCTGTCCTAATATCTCCTTATGTGGCTCAGTGTGAAATTTTGTTTGATAATCGCTGCTGTGAAGCGCCTTGGGGACGTTTTACTCCATCAAAGGCGCTATATAAATGCAGGTTGTTGTTGTTGTTATAATGTTCCTGTTGACAATTTCATGATCTGTAATTTTACTGAACTCACCAAAACAGCCACCTTACCTTCAGCAAGATGAAGGCATCCTGCTGGGTTAGCTGCAGCTGTACGCTCGACAACTTCTCCTCCGTCTCGTTTAAATTATCTTGAATCTCCCGAAGGTTTATCTCCATCTTCTTTAAAATATCCTCTTCTTGGTCACCGAGCTCCTTCGCTAAAGACCGCTCTTTTTCGTCCAGAACGCTGCGCAGTTTGGAAAATTCGGACGTGATATGTTTTTGCAAACTGTTGGACTGTTCCTGGGAAGGGAAAATAAATTGGTGCTGTGTAATATTGAACTCGAGAAGTTAACAGAATAACAGCGGGTCCGAGCAGCCCCGCAGGGTGAGAATTTTACCTGGATTTCTGAGATGTTTTGCTGTTGCTTTAACAGAACGTTTTGAACAGACGTTTTCTTCTGATTCAGAGCCTGTAGGTTCACCCTCATTTTCTCCTGCAATTAAAATCGAAACTCAGAGTAGAGAAGGGTTCGCTAAACAGTCGCGACTGAAAACCAAAAACGACCATTGAAAACCCCCCCTCTTATCCTGTCGCCCTCTTACCTTGTAGATCTCGACAGCTTCGTTAATCAGCATGAAGTTGTGGGTTTTATGGCTCCGTCCGTCTCTCCTGTCCAGACACATCACACAGATCAGTTTCTTGTCCGTTTCACAAAACAGCTTCAGTTCTTCCTGATGCTCGTCGCAAAACGGGTTGAAAACTTTGCTGGAATCCACCGTGTTCTTCATGTTTAAGTTTCGGATTTTGTTAGACAGAACTCCCAAAGCTCGATTGGCCTTCAGGTTTTTGTCTCGGAATACCTCCCCGCACTCTGGGCAGAAAGCTTTTTTCTCTTTTTCCCAGCACTGCAGGATACACTGACGGCAGACATCATGGCCACAATCTAACATAACCGGATCGATAAAGATATCGAGACAAATGGGGCAATTCAGTTCATCTCCCAAACTTAGGCTGGAGGACCCGGAAGCCATGATCGGCTGCAGCGTTTCCTGCCTCAAAACTGGTTTCACTCTCAGTGTTGCTGTGTGATTGCGCTCTCGGCGGTGGTATCTGAGGGAATAACGGCGGTGTGCAGGGACCTTGTAGCTTTCGGCGAGATTTAGCAGGGAAAGTTGTACCGTATCGCGGGATTTCTCGAGTGCGTGGGTGAAGGGAGACAATTCTTGCTCTTTAAGCGACTAATGTCCCTTCCATTTATGGGCTATCGTATGTCAGGGGAGGAGCACTCCGCCGCCGCTATTGATGCTGGCGTTCAGAAGGTGCTGGGTTTAAAACACAGTTAGATCATTGCAGAGTCCCGCATCACTTATTGTATCTTCATCAAACTAGTAATGAATTATTAAACTGTCTAAACCAGTGAGACTGTGAGCCCCTATTAACGAATCTATGAAATGAGATTGGAATCAGGCACGTTCATTTTATATTATATATTATATATTAAAGCTGCTTTGGAGTCCTTAGTTCAAAAACCTCGGTGGATCTTGAGGGATCAAAACCCCGAGAAGTTAAACTTTATTTCCAGTGTTTTCCTTTTCCAGATGTTGGTGTAATTTCAGCATTTTGTGCGTTTATTTTAGATTTTCGCGTGTTTCCTGCTTTCATTCTGCGCATCCGGGATCGCCAAGTTAACTTTGAAATTATTCACCAGGGCTCATTATTTCGGGGGAATCAACTTGTCTGAAGGGTATTCATTTTATACACATATACAATGAATAACAGTCTAAGTATTTTATTCCCCTGAAATGTTTATATATATATATATATATATACACACACACAATGTAACATTTTTCAAAAAATTAAATCAATGTCTAACTACGGCATGTTGATGACTGTGGAGGTGAATACTCTTCCCTCGAAATTGTATGGGAATTCTCCCGCAAAAACGGGATCAAATTTGCGGTCGCCAAAAGGAGTTTGACATTTGTTTTAGTATCCTAGCAGTTGATCAATTACCATCCCCTTGGACTTTAGAATATGCGCTCGGTGGTCAGGATACCTGACTTGCTGTGTACCCCGAGCTCTCTGATTAAGCCAACTGGGTGAATCGTGAGAATCCCGCTCCCGAGTTCACTGTATGTGGACTCCCGTGAACACATCTCTTGCAATGAGAGTGAAACGGGTTAACTCACCCCAATTTCTGCTCCCCCCCCCCCTTCCCATAGCTCGGTTGGTGTGCAATTAACCATGGTCCATGTGAATTCCTGGACTGGTTTCCATCGCCTGAGTGGGGTCGGAGAGGAATTTTCCAGAGTATTTTTTCCCTTATAAGCCCTGGGTCTTGTCTCTGGGTTTTTTTTTGCGGAGAGGGGGGTAGCCTTTAGTCACCATGGTCAGGCCATCATTGCGTGGGGCATTGGGTGGACCGGCTGGTATTTTCCTGCAGGTCAATTTTGTACGTTGGTAAACCATACAAACTGATAGCGCTAGAAATTCGTCTTGGCCAGTAGCGCAAAACGGGCGAAATAGCATCAGCCGCCTTTTATACGCTCCACCCGATATTGGATTCCATTGACTTCGTATAACGGGCGGCCGCTGCGATAACGCCCGTTTTGAGTCACTAGATTGGACGAATTTCTACCCATGAAGGATAGGATTTAGCCCTGTTTCGTTAGCTGACAGCGGAAACAACAGTTAAACAGTGGGCCAGCATTTTTTGCTTTCCAGTTTTCTCGTTACAGTGATGGGTGGAAAATCGGAGGCTGGCGAGCGCGGAAGTGGCGAACTCTGCCCATGGTCTCGGAGCCCCTGGGTTAAGCCAGCCATCCAAGGCCGTAGGCTGTAAGGGCCAGGATATTCTAATTGCCGTTTTAAGAATGTTCCAGAAGCATCAAAGCAGTCTGGCTATTTCAGAGACAATCTGCGTGCTTTGCTTTAGTCCATAAAGGGACAGAATATGTTAATAATTACAATACAGGGAATGCAGGTAGGTAGAGGGGAAAATCCTGACTCTGCTACTGTGTGTTTAGGTGAATAAAATGACCGTTTAAAAGACACGCATCAAGGCTTTAATTATGAGAGGCTGGAGAAGCTGGGATTGTTCTCCTTAGAGCAGAGAAGATTAAGAGGAGATTTAATAGAGGTGTTTAATATTATGAAGGGTTTTTATAGAGTAAATAAGGAGAAACTGTTTCCAGTGGCAGGAGGGTCGGTAACCAGAGGACACAGATTTAAGGTAATTGGCAAAAGAACCAGAGGGGAGATGAGGAGAATTTTTTATGCAGCTGAGTTGTTCTGATCTGGAACGCACTGTCTGAGAGGGCGGTGGAAGCAGATTCAATAATAACTTTCAAAATGGGAATTGGATAAATACTTGAAAAGGGAAAAATACAGGGCAATGGGGAAAGAGCGGGGGGAGTGGGACTAAGTGGATAGCTCTTTCAAGGAGCCAGCACAGGCACGATGGGCCGAATGGCCTCCTTCCGTGCTTTATGATTCCCTGATTCTAAAACATTGCACCGGAGATACATGTTTCATTATTGTTTCAAAAGAAAGCAATCATCTGCAAAGTTATCTCAGGAAACCAGTTCTGTCCCTGATGATGCGGTTCACTTCTCTCAGCAAGGTCAATATTGGCTTAAAGTAACCGAATGTTGAAACAAACGCATGTTTGGAATTGCTGAGATGTACAGGGATGGTTACTTAGAAATGACAAGGACGTTTTGAAACAGATGTCAAGCTGTAGATGACCTCCAAAGAGAGGGGAGGAATTCCGATGCCCGCTGGTTGTAGCAAAATCCTGAACCCATTTGGAAAGAACAATCTGACTGTTTTGCTGCAATCCAACTCACAGCGGAAATCTCCCCACCCCTTATGTTTCAATAAAGCTGAAAAACAAACGTATTGACCGCATAAGGCACGCCACTCCTGCAATTAAACTGGCCATTTAATAGTATACAAACAGACCCATTCAACATTCAGGCGTTTCTATATTCTTCCAGCAAAATAACTTTCAAGTCAGACTTCAAAATCTTTTTTTCAACCTAAAACTGAAAGTACATTTCACAGAGTAAGATTCCTTCGCTCTATTAAAATGCAAGTGTCGCCCAGCTTGGTGAACTTCAGGCCGCTAATGCTTCATTTGGCAATTCAGTTTCTCCCGTCAAACTCACAATGAAAAGATAAATGTGGAGAAAACAAAATCCAACTCATTTCTTCCATAGTTATAGGAACAGGAGGAGGCCATTCAGCCCCTCGAGTCTGTTCTGCCATTCAATTAGATTATGACTGATCTGTATTCATTTATCCGCCTAAAGCGCAGTCCATGCTTGATTATCTCAAACGTGAATTCGCCACCCTTCCCACTGAAATTCTGCTGGGTTTGTCCAGGTCTCTGGACATAACTTGGGTGGGCGATAGGTGGAAACCTCAGAGAGGGGTAAATGGCCTGAAAACGGATATTTCCGCCGTCTCTCTAGGGGTTGAGTGGCACCCAGGGGAATTTGCAAGGAGGAACCGCAGGGGCCTATTATATATCTCCGAGGTGGGGAGGGGGGCGGGGGATATAAAGCGGGGTTCTCCCTAAGCCGTGCCCTAATCAGCGGAAACCCGGAGAAAGCCTTAACGAACCTTCGCCCCTCTTCGGAAGGATTTCCCCTAATTTCGACCAAAGCTACGGCGCAGATCGACAGGAGCTCCAGAAAAATTCCTACCCCCAATCCCCCTTCTCAAGCAGTACTTTCAGTTCATTTCCCTTTTAAAGATATTAATTGACTCCGATTTGATCGCGTTCTCTGACAGTCGGCATTTTCCGCTCTCCCGTTGGGGAGGGGCGGGGGGAAACCACATGAATTGTTTGGACGAAGATGCAAAAAAAAAAGAGCCATCTAAAGTCTGCACGCCTTCATTCTGGATTACTTTCGCCAATTAGCTCCGCTGGGATCTGCGGAAAGAGAGCGGAAACCGCGGGGAAAACAGCGGACTCCTCCGCCGAAGTTACGCCGGACGGTGGGCCGCCCCCTAGCGGAGATTCGACCTCTTTGTTTTCAGCGCAGCGCAAAACTGGAGACTTACCATAAATTGCAGGGGCTGCATTGCTCCGCCCCGGACAGGAGAGGGTTCTTGGCATTCCATATATGGGAAGGATAGACTTTATTTAAAGTCCTGCATCTGTTTCCCTTTCGCTCATGCGCGAGAGAGAAATAATCGTAAATGACCCCTAAAAGTTTCGATCCCATAGCGGAGAACTGAACGGCGCAGTCACACGGCGACTGAGGGTGAACCATGGCCTCTGAGCCCCAGAGCTGGAGTTTGGGAGCTGAAGCAAACTGCACCATTTGCCGCGAAATCATTGCGGAGCCGGTGAAACTGGAGTGCGGGCACACTTTCTGCCGCGAGTGTATCGCACGGTATTGGGAAACGGACGAGACGGCGTTCTGTCCCAAATGCGGCGTGACCATCGAGCAGAGAGGTCTGCACGCCGATTCGGCATTGGAGAAGCTAATTAGCAAAGGTGGGGTCCGGAGCGGGGAGAAGGGGGACCAGTCGGGAGCCAAACCTCACTGCGTGGAACACCAGGAAGAAGTGAAGCTGTTCTGTGAAACCGAGCGGAAAATGATTTGTGTGAATTGCCTCGATAGGAGGGATGAGAAGAGCCACACGGCTCATAATTTCATGTTGTTGAACGAAGCCGTTGAGATATACAAGGTAAAGGGGGACCCAGGCTGCGCGGCCGAGGTACAATGTTATTTGGCTTTTCACTCCCACCTTTAACCAAACACTTTCCCCCTGCTGTGAATTCCATTCCAGGAGAAAATGAACACCATCATATATTCCCTGAAGCAGAAGAAAACATCTTTTCAAGATTTTGAGCTTAAGCAGCAAGAGAGCATTTCCGAAATTAAGGTAAAGTCTCAATGCGCCGATGTGGTTAAAGTTACGCAGCGCATGTCCGGCCCTATCGCTCTGCACCTTCAGCACTTTAGCTTGGTGTTTATTAAATTGGCGATCGAGGTGTTTGCGGCCTGGAATAGTTACGGTTCCTTCTCCAACTAACTCTTTGTGTTCACAGGAACAGTCGAATAAATTGCAGACTCTTATCGACTCCGAATTTTCCAAACTGCGCAACATTTTGGACGACAAGGAGCGGAATTTGGTCAAAGAATTAAATGAGGAAAAGGATGATATCTTAAGCAGAATGGAGACCAACCTACGAGAAATCCGAGACAATTCACAAGAAGCGCAGCAAAGGTTATCGTACATAGAGATGCAATTGAATGAGCAGGACGCATTCGCCTTGCTCATGGTAACGTGGTCACTTTGATCACTTAAACTCCTCTCTCGTTACATTTAAGTTTTTAAAAAATTACATCCATTGCTGCTGGTCCTCGGCATTTCTGAATCCCAGATTGTGTGAGAGGAGCTCATTCTATGATAACTGCTGCAAAGGATGCTGCTACTTTCATTTCCGGTCCCATAAATCACTTACCATTATCAAGTTAAAATGCACATTGCCTTCCGTGGAATGCAGTGCGACATGAAACAATCATATTTATCAAACAAGGTTCTGAACCACTTTGGTTGGTTGAAGTATACATTAACATAATATTTCCTGCTTTCACATTCCCTTCTCATCTCTTCATAGAGTAAAATGCCTATCTTCTTATTCTGATCTTTTTTACTATTCGTTCATGGGATGTGGGCGTCGCTGGCGAGGCCGGCATTTATTGCCCATCCCTAATTGCCCCTTGAGAAGGTGGTGGTGAGCCGCCTTCTTGAACCGCTGCAGTCTGTGTGGTGACGGTTCTCCCACAGTGCTGTTAGGTAGGGAGTTCCAGGATTTTGACCCAGCGACGATGAAGGAACGACGATATATTTCCAAGTCGGGATGGTGTGTGACTTGGAGGGGAACGTGCAGGTGGTGTTGTTCCCATGTGCCTGCTGCTCTTGTCCTAGGTGGTAGAGGTCGCGGGTTTGGGAGGTGCTGTCGAAGAAGCCTTGGCGAGTTGCTGCAGTGCATCCTGTGGATGGTACATACTGCAGCCACTGTGCGCCGGTGGTGAAGGGGGTGAATGTTTAGGGTGGTGGATGGGGTGTCAATCAATCTGACTGTGGAGTTAATGGTGTAACTTTACACTACCCATGGGATGAACATCTTTAATCTCCTAGATCCTTTGGCCTACATGGCCACATCACCTCCTCCCTGTCTACTCTACTACCTCTGAACACTTCTATTTGGATTATTTTTGTTTTATTTATTTACACAAAGGGTAGTGGATATCTGGAACTCTCTCCCTCCAAAGATTGGATGCTCGGTCAATTCAACGTTTTCAAGACTGAGATGGATAGAATTTTGTATCAAGGGATAGGGAACAAAGGCGGGTAAATGCAGCTGAGGTACAGATCAATCACAATCTAATTGAATGGCAGAACTGGTTCAAAGGGCTGAATGGCCTCATCCTGTTCCTAGGCACCATCCTCTGGAGTCAGCCATGTTTATAATATTCCTACAACACTGTAGTTCCCGAGTGCCAGGTAGCCTCATGTTAAGGCATTGCTTATTCCCAATACCAGGTTATAGTCCAACAGCTTTATTGGCAATAAAACCATTGGACTATAACCTGGTGTTGTAAGATTCCTTACATTTGTCCACCCCAGTCCATCACCGGCATCTCCACATCATTATTCCCAATACATTTAACATTCACTTACTGCGGTTGTTACCATCTTTTGGCCCCCAGTTTACCCTTGTGAGTGTTGCCTGGTTCTTGTACATCACTCTGCTGTCTAGACTCCATTCTTTAATTCAATGGGATCACATTTACTCCCGTCCTTCTCCCTCCTGTCCAATGTAAATGCTTCTTGTAGCCACTTCAACGTTGCTGACAAGTTCCATTGTTTTTATTTTGTCATCTCTCCCTTTTTTGTTACAAGAACAGCGCCATTTACTTTTCTAGTGCCATTATTATTCTCCCAGCAGATTGACAGTCAGTTATTCGCATTCCCCGGTTTTCTTTGCAAAAATCTTTTTTCACCAACAACAGGAAGTATGGCAGAAAATTGCTTTGATTTTCTAGGCTATCCTTGCCTGGGCAGTTTCAGAGCCCTTTTATGATTTCTTACAGTGCCATTTAGCCCTTCCTGCTTTGGTCATTGATCTTCAGTGTGCACAGACCTACCTCGAGGCAACCAATTCATCCCCCTTACCACACTCATGTCTACCCACCTTCCTACAGCCAGAATCTCTCAGCACCTTACAAACTGCATCTTTGTCCTAACCCTGTACATGGCAGACGAAATTTAATGTAGAGAAGTGCGAAGTGACACATTTTTGGCAGAAAGAACGAGGAGAGGCAATATAGACTAAATGGTACAATTCTAAAGGGGGTGCAGGAACAGAGAGATCTGCGAGTATATGTGCACAAATCTTTAAAGGTGGGCAGGGCAGGTCGATAAAGCAGTTTAAAAAGCATACAGGATCCTGGGCTTTATAAATAGAGGCATAGAGTACAAAGGCAAGGAAGTTATGTTGAACCTTTATAAAACACTGGTTTGCCCACAGCCGGAGTATTGTGTCCAATTCTGGGCACCGCACTTTAGAAAAGATGTGAAAACCTTAGAGAGGGTGCAGAGGAGATTTACTAGAATGGTTCCAGTTACATGGAGAGATTGGAGAAGCTGGGGTTGTTCTCCTTAGAGCAGAGAAGGTTGAGAGGAGATTTGATAGAGGTGTTCAAAATCATGAAGGATTTAGATAAAGTAAATAAAGAGAAACTGTTCCCATTGGCGGAATGGTCATGAACCAGAGGACACAGATTTAAGGTGATTGGCAAAAGAACCAAAGGCGACATAAGGAAAACTTTTTTACACAGCGAGTAGTTATGATCTGGAATGTGCTGCCTGAAAGGGTGGTGGGAGCAGATTAAATCGTGGCTTTCAAAAGGGAATTGGATAAATATTTGAAGGGAAAAAAATTGCAGGGCTACGGGGAAAGAGTGGGGGAGTGGGACCAACTGGATAGCTCTTACAAAGAGCCAGCTCGGGCTCAATGGGCCGAATGGCCTCCTTCTGTGCTGTAACCATTCTATGGTTCTATAATTCTATGTTATCTGGCTTCTGAACTATTTCTTCCTCCATGTCTTGGTCTCCTGCATTATGAGTTGGTGCTTGATCTAATTTAATGGTGCAACAGGCTCGAAGGGCTGAATGGCCTACTCCTGTTCCAATGTTCCTATATCCGCACATTTTTGTGGCTTTCTTAATATCTTTACAAGCGCTCTTCCTGTCGTTAGTGCATCATTTATTATATTATGTGCTTGCTTTCCTAATTCCTTTTCTTGCCGACCCTGCACCTATTTGCAAAAATCCCTATGACAGGTTCCTAGTGACTCGCTCTCAACATTGAGATGCAGCCTGTCCACTTCACTAAACTCTGATGACTCAGTGGGTTCAACACTATCCATTCGCCTTTGCTAATTAGCTTTACAATCGATTTCTTCCATTAGTTCACCTCCCCTCCTCTCAAAGGTCCAAATTTTTCCCTTTAAACTTTAGGCAGATGAGATCAGCGGGTTGCTCAACACTTCACTATTGAGTCCTTTCATTCTGCAAAGTTGCCCCTCGTTTAATCTGTTTGTACACTGCCATCGGTATGCTGTGCGTTAATATTTGGGTTTTTGTCTGTTTCAGGATAGTACATCCGAGGAGCAGAGGTACGACACGTTCTCCAAAAATAACTCTGAGCAACATTATAAAGTAGCAAATTGAAGCCTTTGTTTTATTTTCTGCTGTTAAATATTTCCTATTTGCATTATTAGTGAAAACGACTATCAACCAAAAATAGCGGAAGGCAGCCTGTCTCTGGGAGCATTTAAAGGACCCACCCAGTATAGAGTGTGGAGAAATGTGATAGACGTTATCAACCCTGGTACGGAGGTCTTTTCCTGTTTTCTTACTTAACCCATAAAGT
This sequence comes from Heptranchias perlo, assembly GCF_035084215.1. NCBI lineage: Eukaryota > Metazoa > Chordata > Chondrichthyes > Hexanchiformes > Hexanchidae > Heptranchias > Heptranchias perlo. The sequence goes on from NC_090363.1 coordinate 2,489,094, forward strand.
CCTCAATAACTATGCACATCTTGAGAATATGAGACAAGAGTACAGGATGTAAATATTTCATACCGACTTCAAATAAGAAAATAAATTAAATAGTAGCATGGAATCCGGTTCATTCGTGGTTTATAATACAACTATCAAACAATAATCAAAACTATTTTAGAAGAAATCGATCAATCTAGTCCATTCATTGGTAAGAAACACTAATCTAAATCATTAAGTCTGTCAGTGTTTCTTTTGTAGCTTAAAAATGGAAAAATAATGCAGAAGGACATTCACAACTGATCTGGTCAAATCACTTTCGGGTGATAATACAGGAAGTGCGTGAAGAAACTTTAAACATGAAATGTTCGCATTTCTACTTTGCAAAAAAGAGTAAGAAACGTACTTGAAGGGTGCAGAACAGGAGGAAAGTTGAAAATATTTGGAAACAAAACGAAGTAAATCAAAAAGTAATGGTTAAGTGATGTCAGGAATGTTATTTTTTAAATGTTTAGATTATAGAAGGGAGGAGAGGCGGTCAGAGAGATAAGAAGTTATGGAGTGCGAGAGTCTCTCCATGAATGGGATGTAAACAGTTTAGTTGATGCCAATGAAATGTTACAATGATGCATTGTCACAAAAGGGAAGGACTATGGTGTCCAGTAGACGTTGCTTTTTAATCAAAGCAATGTTCTTATTCTCAGAGCTCAAAAAACTCTGTGTTATCACAATGGCAGTAATGAATATCAGGGCGGAAGTGCTCACTCTAGCGGGCTCAACTATTAATATCTCAGACAACTCTCGCTTATGCTAAATCTACCTTTCGGTTTAAACAAGGGAAGGGTGCATGAAATGGGAAATTGTCCGTTCAAATGATATGCATTGAACGATCCGATACTTTATACGGTAATTATACTAACAGAAACAGGTGGGCTTGTGTTGTACAATCACAGAGTAAGTGTGCAAAATGCAACATGCGTTGGTTCATCTAACAACATAAATCTTTTCTTTTCCAGGCTGTGCAGCGTTTAACAAAGGGACTACTTCTTGATTTGCTTTGACTCCTTAATTACTTCTCTCAGCCTCGGCCATGTCCTGCGCTAAAGATCTTATCCAGGTCCCCACTCGGGACCAATCTGTTGTTCTGCACAGGATGAAACACCAGATTATTTTAGGTCCCATCTTCAAGTCACACATCACGAAATGCCAAACTAAACCTTTCGTGCTGGTTTCAAATAAGGATATAGATGAAATCTTAGCATGTAACCTGTTTAATTCTTGGTTTATAATAAAACTATCAAACAATAATCAAAAACTTTAAAAGGTAATGTTCAATCTCGCCAGTTCATTCGTAAGGAATTCTATTCTGAATTAAGCCTGTCTCAATAGTTTCTTTCGCGGCTTGAAACAAGAAAAAAACGTCGATCAGGTCATTCAGATAAATTATTTTGGTCCAATCACTCTGGACTGACACCGTAGAACGTGCATTCAGGCAACCCTGAGCCAAGGTGGTCCAGAAATCACTTGTTAATTGCTTGAGAACTGGAAAAGAATGAAACGTCACTATGAGCGCAATTTCAAGCGTGAATTTATAGTAAGTTTTCAGAATTGCTTTGGTTTTTCTCGTACTAATAGTGGTAACCCCCCTCCCCTCAAAAAATACCCTTACTCAGGTGGCTGTTACATCGAATTATATAGAAATTACAAAATAGAAACAGGCCGTTTGGTCCATCCAGTCCTGGACAGTCCTTGGTCCGTATCTTCTACAAGGTCATTTCAACTTTCGGCGATAATATAAAATGGGCGATTTCGGACCCGTTATAAAAACCGCCAGATTGAGAGGAACAAATGACCCCCCATAAAGTGAATTTCTGTAGGCTGTTCGACAACAGTCAGCGCAGCCGAGCCCAATCCAATCCTCAAGTAACATTTCCACAAAAAAAAAATCTAGGAGTTATCACCAGGTCGCAATCAGGAGTCAGAATCCTGTCTATTTTCCCCTTGATATTTCACGGTACTGAGGCGAACAGCGGGCCTCCACTCTGCAGAAACCAGGGATGAAAGCTGAAACCTTTCTGGTCGCTATACTCGCTCGCTAATGCATCTACCACTCAGCCATCACGTGGACTATTTTTTTGTTGAGTTAAAATTGCAGAGGAAACCAAGCAGTGACATTAACAGCGTCTCACAGTTTTGAACACACGTGTGGAACATTACTGGACTCAAAAGAAATAAAAATGTCAAGTTATCCAATAAAACCAAAAAGGTGACGGTGCTCCTTTTGTACTTCAAATAGACTTAACGAAAGACATGTGTGCAGAAGTTTCCCCAGAGTGTTTATTTGCTTATAAATACATATTCAAAAGTATATAAAGTACTGAAAGCAGTACTACATTTCATCTGCACCTTCAGAGATGTTAAGAATCAATTTATACTATCTATTATGCCACACTTATAATTATAATTAAATATATTTATATCCACACATTTACCTCTTGCAGATTTGTCCAGCATTATGTTCCTAGCGATATCTCCAATATGTGTGTAGAAAAGTTATGAGTCGCGCATGTCCCATTTCTAGCGTCCCATGGGGGGTGATTTTAACCCCCAAGAACGGGTGGGTTGGGGGTGGGTGGGAGTTGAAAATAGCTGTATTTTTTGGGGTCGCGACCGCAAAATTTCCGGACTTTGCATTCCCAGTGGGAAGCCTGGACTTTTACCCGCCCAAGTTAAACCTGGAAATAAAGCCGGGTTGCGACCCAAAAAAAAAACAACTGTTTTCAGCTCCCACCCCTTCAAAAAAAATATTGTTCCGTCACTCTTCAATAAATATACCGAAAAAATGTCAATCTGACCTCTAAATGACCGGAGGATCATCCAAGAACAATCAGCCTCTGATTGGCTAAGAAACACACAGCAATTACATCCGTTGGCTTTAAAGGGACTCACCAACTTTATACAGAGTTGATTTTCGGAAGTCATGATGTGGAGATGCCGGTGATGGACTGGGGTTGACAATTGTAAACAATTTTGCAACACCAAGTTATAGTCCAGCAATTTTATTTTAAATTCACAAGCTTTCGGAGGCTTCCCCCTTCCTCAGGTGAACGATGTGAAAAAAAAAATATATTTAATTATTATTATTTTTTTTTTTTTCACATCGTTCACCTGAGGAAGGGGGAAGCCTCCGAAAGCTTGTGAATTTAAAATAAAATTGCTGGACTATAACTTGGTGTTGTAAAATTGTTTACGATTTTCGGAAGGGGAGAGACCCTCCCACCTGCCGTGATCAGCGACTTAGGGACGCACAAGTCTTATAAATACAGATTTCTTTCCTTACTGCACTTATCTTATGGACTTTGACCACAAACCTGAGACCATTCCAAATTCACGTCGGCCCTGTTTGGATGCAAATAAATTAAGAACAAAAAAAAAAGACCCTTGAAGAGAGATTTTGTTCCAAGGTCTGCATTCTTTAAAGGCTGGGGGGGGTCTTTCTGCAAAAAGGATGGGAATATATCTCACGGCTCAGCAGCGGGCTGGGGTCTTGTTTTCTCGGCTCTGCTCCTCCTGGCCCCACCATATTAAAAAAATTAAAACCAACTTTGACCGTGTTCTGAGCGGCCTCCAGCGGACGCTTGCAGGGCAGCTGGTGAGGCCTCGCTCCACACATTCGTACCTCAAAATTGCAGAACAGGGTCCAATGTACGTCACGGAACCCGGGTTTGCAGATTCCGTGGCTCCCCCCCGGAATCAGGCAGGAGTTCCCACTGCCCAACTCGGCACCCAACCCAAGGTGGTCATGGCTGAAACGCCAGCGTAAACTTTAATTCCATTCCCAGGCGACCGTCACTCCATTTCCGCCAGGAGAGGGGGGGTCTTAATATCGGGCCCGGTGAGTTCAGGATGTAGAGTCTGGAGCTGGATGCAAATAAAATTACAGCACAGAAATAGGCCATTCGGCCCAACAGGTCCAGGCCGAATAAAAAAAGCAACACGTTTAGTTTATCTTTCTGGGATTCAATTAAGCACCGAATCGCCTTTTGTTTAAGCGCTGGTTCTATTGTTTCTCTAGTTATTCTCTAGTTTAATATATATTATAGCCCTTGGTGTTGAACTAATCCATCTCAAACACGGCGATGGAGGGTCACCGTCCACCTGTGGAGCAACATTAGAGGCAGGAAGGTCACCAGGTCCCTGCCCCGCACACCTCATTCTACCCGGTAACTTCCTCTCTACAATTGACCATCTATTTATTCCTTCTCTCCCCTCCTCCTTTCCCCCAGCCCCACAGAGGCCCTCGCTGATATTTCAGTTCCCAGTTCCGATACAGGGTGTATATCCAAAATGTCAATCCGTCTTCTCTCTCCACATGTGATGACCGACCTGTGTATTTCCAGCATCTGTCCATCAGATTTCCAGCTGTTTATTGCGCGGGTCGTGGAAATGGTTATTAATTTCATGTTTACTGGCCTCTTGTTAACCAACAGGGAAACCTTTTAGTGAAGCAAATAAAGTGAGGAAATTGACTTACCAAGAAGCTGCTTTTCACAGTTGGAACTGTCCTCAGAATTTATCCCAGATCACTTCTTACTCTGTTTTATTTTTATTTCCCTCTGTGTAGATGTCCCAAGTATTTTTATGTTTGGTCAGGTACACATTTTCCTGGAAATTGAGGATATCACCGGAGGTGTAAAGAGCCAGGGTGGAATTTTACGAGGCCGTGTGTAACTGGCAGAGCCTCACATGGTCCGGGCAGTTTATCGGAAAATTGCTCTTTCATTGCCCGCGATGTGAGTGACGTGAGTGGGAGGGAAATCGAGGGCAGTCCGCCCGCAATGCTGTGATCAGCCGGGCGCAGCATGTGAGGCCCCACTGGTGAGAGGGACCTCCGCAAATTTCACCTCAAGTTGATATCACTCCCGGGAAACCAGACTGAACGGGGGCGATATTGGTCTTTGGTCAATTTTACACTACCGCCCAAATCCAATTTCACACCCACAATTTCTTCATTGATCTTTTTTTGTTAATGAATTTGCATCCAACCAGGGTTCACGTGATTTTAGAGCAGTCTCACCGCCTTTATTACATTCTATTAATTTAACAATTCAAATAAAGCAAATGAAAAGAAAAAACAGTGTGGTCAGACAAAAACTCTTAAGCAGGAAGTCCAAGCACTGGTTACTAGTCTATCAGTAACTTTGTTACTAATCACTGCAATATCACAGTGAACATTTAGAAGTGCAAGCCCAACTAATGGGTGTGATTTTGTCAAATTGCAGAACTAACTAGCACTGGACGCTTGTTTCTGTGTTCGATCAAGTGATCGAAGGCACGTTCTTTCTAAAGGAGTGTTGCGATATACTTTAAAAAATAGAAATTTCAGGGGTATTTGAACAGCCTGAACCCTCCCTGCTAACGCCCCTGGACATTACAATATGCAGGATGTTAAAGTATTACTACATACAGGACTTAGCAATGCACGAGATGTTTCTTCACTGGTGCTGTTCAGGAAGCTGCAATAAGCTAAACAGGTGGCTCTCGGGAAGGAATTTGGACATATTTTTGAGTATTTGGCATTCAAAATTTTATTTTCCAAGCTCTTACAAAGGGCAGAATAATGACAACATATAATCATGACTACTAACTTTATTAATATGTTATAGATGGCATAACAAAATGGGAATATAACCATTTCTGTAAGTTACTGAATTACATAAACCCTGGGCAAAGAGCATGCATTACTTCCTTGCCGTCTAATGCCTTCTAATCTAAGTCTGACACTTCAGTGCAGTACTGAGGGAGCGCTGCACTGTTGGAGGTGCCGTCTTTCGGGTGAGATGTTAAACCGAGGCCCCGTCTGCCCTCTCAGGTGGATGTAAACGATGCCACAGCCACTATTCGAAGAAGGTCAGGCGAGTTCTCTCCAGTTTCCTGGCCAGTATTTATCCCTCAATGGTCATCACTAATAGCTCATTATCAGGTCATTTTTCTCATTGCTGTTTGTGGGACTTTACTCTTGCACAAATTGGCTGCTGCATTTTCCCACATTGCAATAGTTACCACATCTCAAAGGTACTTCATTGGCTTTAAAACTCTTTAAGACATCCTGACAATTTTAAATGCATTGGCTAATTGCAAGTTCTTTCTTGGTGAATGTCGTCAATTTTGCCTTCCTATGTTTAGTAATTTACACTTGTTCACATTAAATTTCATCTGCCATTGTTCTGACTATTTAAATATTTTGTCCAATTTATTCTGTAATTCCTGAGCTGCCTCCACTGCCCCTCCTAGTTTGATGTCATCTGCAAGTTTGACCATTTGTTTTGATTTTCTGAACCCAGGTCACATGTAAATTCGAGCAGTAGTGGTCCCAGCAATGAGCAGCTCAGTAAGAATTCCTCCGCGACATAACTCCTTCAGTGATTGCTCATTGTTTCCTACCCTGTAACTAGTTCTTCTCATTCTCTGCTGGATCCTCTGTGCCGGATCTATGCAACAGCAATCCAGCGATTCCCACACAGCCAAGTCCAAGTCATTGTTATATATCAAGAAAAGCAGAGGTCCCAGTACCGACCCCTGGGGAACACCACTGTACACCTCCCTCCAGTCCGAAAAACAACCGTTCACCACTACTTTCTGCTTTCTGTTCCTTAGCCAATTTTGTGTTCATGCTGCCACTGCCTCCTTTTATTCCATGGGCTTCAATCTTGATCATTCAATCTTGTCCATTCTCTATTCTAAACACTGTACACAATTGAATGCACAGTTCATTTCCATCCCCTGCGTTTCACAGTGTTTCCGATACTCCCACCACAATGTAGTTCAACTAAAGCCGCAACAGCCTCGAGTTCTGGCTTCTGCGCCAAGAGTTTCCTCGGGGTTTCGCCCGCTTGCTCACCTTAACTTCAGCGGAAATCCCATTTAAGTGCCTAGGTAGGATTAGCGCCAAACTTCTGCTAAAGTTATGGCAGCTGCGTGGGAGAAATGCTGAAGAAATTCAGGGCGTTTATTTGTAATGTTTCTGGTATTCCTGATAACACCTCACATTCGAGATCTGTGGTTCCCCGTGTCTATTTATTCCTGGTCTCCAGTTTGAAGGAGTTTCTCCCAGTTTCTTAATCCGAACATCCCCTCACTCCTGTCTGCATTGTAAGTTCCTTTTCCTTGCTCTCTAAGGCTAAAACTCTTACTGTGAGGTAACTGATTAACAGCCAGTTTTCACATCTCTTCGCCCCTCCATTGTATCTGGGACTCTCATGTATGAACATCCCACAGCAAACACACCTCATGGTCTCCATCTTAGTCATAGTTCTCTCTGCCATTTCCCTTGTATTTCTCCCGTTGTCCCCTTTTAGTTTAACTGATTTTCAGTCCCACTTTGTTCCCTTTTGATTTTACTTCTATCTGCTGCCTCCTTTCACTTTTTACTTCTCACAGGTATTATTAAATTTGCCATGTCTCGGATGGTTCCCTTTATCATGTACTTCCCACTGGTGTTCCATCTCACCCCAATTCCTCTCCCCTCCCCCTCTTTACCTTTAATTTCCTAGCTGGAGTCTGTGGTTCCCTTGGTGTATTTTTGCCCATGTTTTAATTCCCCTCTGTCTCTGCGCCCCGATGATTCTCGATGTTCTTGAAGTTTTTTAATTTAATTTTACAGGAATCTCTGGACCAGTTGCCCTGAGTTTGTTCCACTGCATCGATTAAACAAACAAATATCACCAAGACATTGTACCCGCCCTGACCTCAGGTGACATTTGGACCATCCGCACCATCTGTGATTGAGACCGATGCCCAGCAGTCTGCAGCTGGCAGGAGGCAGGTAGGCGGTGTGGAATTATGGGATGGACCAGTCAGTGACCTTTAACCCCACAGATTGTCAGCGGTGCTGAGTTTTTCCCGCCATCATTCAGTCCCGGATTGAAGATGGGAAAGAGTCTCTCGGTGAAAGTGTGGGTGAAAGTGTGGAGATGGGACATGTTGCCCACATTGTAAAATGACACCTGTCCACCCTCATAGTCCAGGTACACCCCGATCATCCAGGGATCCACACTCGGGGTGAGGGGGGTCGGTGAGGGGGAAGTGAGGGCAAAATAGCCACATCCAGGTAACAGCCACACAGCCCAGTATCCGGCCTCAGGTCCCAGGTTGATTCCCCCTTTCCTGCTGACAGACTCTCGGGCCACTCCCATAACCCACTCAGTCTTGTCCCCCACCTCCACCTCCCAGTAGTGTCTCCCTGATGTGAATCCCTCCGATCCCAGGACACAGGGCCAGGGATCAAACCTCTCCGGGGTGTCCGGGAGCCGCTGCCGTTTGTCTCCGAGTCTCACACTGGTCTGGTCCTCAGACAGGATAAGCCGGGGATGGGCTGTGTTCAGATCTAGAGTCAAACAGGCTGGAGCTGGGGGGAAGTTAAAATAACACAGTCAGTGATTCAGTTTCTTGCTGCGATTTATCACAGTAGGTACAGCACTGAAGGAGGCCATTTGGCCCATCGTGCCTCTGCTGGCTCTTTGAAAGAGCTATCCAATTAGTCCCACTCCCCGGCTCTTTACCAGAGCCCTGTCATTTTTTTCCCTTCTAGTGTTTACCCAATTCTCTTTTGAAAGTTATTATTGAATCTGCTCCCACCGCCCTTTCAGGCAGCGCGTTCCAGATCAGAACAACTCGCTGCGTAAAAAAATGTTTCCTCATCTCACCTCTGGTTCTTTAGCCGATCACCTTAAATCTGTGTCCTCTGGTTCCCGACCCTTCTGCCACTGGAAACAGTTTCTCCTTATTTACTCTATCAAAACCCTTCATGATTTTGAACACCTCGATCAAATCTCCTCTTAACCTTCTCTGTTCTAAGGAGAACAAATCCAGCTTCTCCAGTCTCTCCACATAACTGAAGTCTCTCATCCCTGGTACCATTCTGGTAAATCTCCTCTGCACCCTCTCCAAGGCCTTCACATCCTTCCTAAAGTGCGGTGCCCAGAATTGGACACAATACTCCAACTGAGGCCTAACCAGTGTTTTATAAAGGTTCACCATAACTTCCTTGCTTTTGTACTCTCTGCCTCTATTAATAAAGCCCAGGATCCCATATGCTTTTTAACAGCCTTCTCAACTTGTCCTGCCACCTTCAAAGATTTGCGTATGTGAACACCCCCAGGTCTCTCTGTTCCTGCACCCCCTTTAAAATTGTACCATTTAGTTTATTTTGCCTCTCCTCATTCTTCCTACCAAAATGTATCACTTCACACTTCTCTGCTTTAAATTTCATCCGCCATGTGTCTGCCCATTTCACCAGTCTCTATCCTCCTGAAATCTGTTACTATCCTCAACATTGTTTACTACATTTGGGAGTTTGAAATTATACCCCTTATATCCAAGTCCAGGTCATTAATATATATTAAAAAGAGCAGTGGTCCTAATACTGACCCCTGGGGAACACCACTGTATATTTCCCTCCAGTCTGAAAAACAACCATTCACCTCTACTCTCTGCTTTCTGCTTTATTCATACAATTTCCTGTTTAAAGTGCCAACCCAGGGGATTCCCGGGACCTCCGGTGTTTTCTGTTATTGGAAACTGCTCCCACCCGGGGGTTTACGCTTCTGGGACCGCTCTGACCTCTGGTCACCACGGCGATCCCGATCCGCTGCCAGGGACCCTGTGGCCGCCCCCCCCCAGTCCCCTGCGGTTCTCAGCGCCTGCAGAGTGACCCAGGGGTCTTTAGAGGTACATGTGGAATAGACTGTGCGGGCTGCAGCGTTCCTTGGAAACGCAAGAGGTGGAAAGGTACAGACCTGTGGAGAAGGGAGAGGAGAAAAAGATTTAAAAGGAGGGGAACTGCTTCAGAGGGGAAGAGAGAACCAAGGGGAGAAGGGAAATTAATTGGAATAAAAGTGAGCAGAAGAAAGGAGAGATTCGGCAGAGGAAACGAGGGAAGGAGCTACCGCAGAGGGAAATAGATAAATGGGGGAGATAAAGAATTCATGGAGAGAAAACTAGAAGAGTAGAAGCAAAGGAATAGAGAAGAGGATAAAAAAGCTGCAGCTCACTCGATCAGTCCAACAGTCTGACCAGAAATGCAAGAAAAACTGGAAGGGGGCAGCCCCAAGAATCAGAGACCCACCACCCCTCCGCCAACAGAAAATAACACCCTGAGTACAGCCGGTCAATACAATTATATCCATGAATATCAACAGACTCCAACACATAATCAGGCGAAACAAAACTGATCTACATAAAAGGACAGGTGGGAGTAGCATTTCTACAGGAGACCCTCCTCACCACCCTCAGAACACACCAAGTTTATGAGTGAGTGGGTGGGACAAATGTCTCCGACTCAGCCAGGAGCTGGAGGTAGTCACACTAATCAACAGGAACCTCCCCATTACTCTGGAGATACACATTCCTGGAGAAGGAGGCCGCTCCATCCTAATGAAATTCGAATAACAGGAGAACCCAAAGTGATGCTTCAGTTCTGTGTCCCGAGTGAGGAGTCCCCCCGCGTTCCCCACATCAGCATTCCTCACACTCGCCCCACGTATGGACAACACAGTAACCATGAGTGGAGACCCGAACTGTGATCTTCACTCCCAACGGGTCAAGCTCCCAGCGGACACGGGGCACGAGGACTCGCAGCCGGGCTAATCCGAGGTCAGAGTAGTGGCCTGGGCCTAGTGGATGTATGGTGAGCCCACATCCCACAGGGTGGGAATTCACCTCCCACACAAGACACACCCTGGGATAAACTACTCCTTCCTGAAGCAACCCCGCCTACCCTGTTGTGATAGGAGGTTAGCAGGACTTGGACCAAACGTGCTCCATTCAGACATCGGAGCCTCAAACCTGCCTTTCGACATGACTCCGAGTTCCTGTCTACCTCTAGGTGAAGCTCCCCCTCACATATACCCTAGGGTAGAAAGTGCATGAATTATTGCACACAGTCACACTGAGCCCTTATCTCAGATGGTGAGCTTGAAGTTGGGAAGGTCTCGCCAACTTTTACCAGGCCACAATCCCAGACTTTTCTCCCCTCCGACTGAGCCTCCTTCAGTATGGACTGGAGATAAAGAACCAGAATTCATCCCCATCACGTTAATACATTTAAAAAAAAGGAAATTCATCCCCACCAGCTCCTTCATACTGACTATAAAATATTGGCCAAGATCCTGACCTCCAAACTAGACACAGACGTCAGTGATCATTTTAATCTGGGGTCTGGGAGCCGGTTTACGCTCCTCACATCTGGATTTATAGATCAGGAAAAGGAATATAAGAGTTTTACCGGGGTTAATGGCGTCTATCATTTCTCTCCACGCTGTGTACTGTAAAAGGCCATCGAACTTTCCGATTGGCAGCTTGTTATCTGCTACTGACAGTAAATTATTGTCCTCACTAATCCTGTAAAAATATTAAACAGTCGATGTTATGAATTGACCATAAACACTTTGCTGAGTTAGTCTAACAGAATCGTTACAGCACAGATGGAGGCCATTTGGCCCATCGAGTTATTGCCCCAAACTGTGCAGAGTTTCAGTAAAGACCATGTCCTACCTCATCTTCTGACGCGTTTCCTCCTGAAATAAATAAAACACAAATCTGAGTTGACAGAGACTGACCGTCTATATCCGGACAGCAGAAATTACCCCAAATTGTTACAAGCTGTTGATCATTCTGAATTCTCACTGCTGCCAACACACGGATAGAAAGAGGATATATCGAAAAATCTGATTTGTGAGTCAGGTTCTGGAAATCAACATCAGTCCCACTCACAGAGTGATTCTCACACCCACCGTACAACACACACACACTCACACTCACCGTACCACACACACACACTCACACCCACCGTACCACACACACACACACTCACACCCACCGTACCACACACACACACACTCACACTCACCGTACCACACACACACACTCACACTCACCGTACCACACACACACACTCACACCCACCGTACCACACACACACACACTCACACCCACCGTACCACACACACACACTCACACCCACCGTACCACACACACACACACTCACACTCACCGTACCACACACACACACTCACACTCACCGTACCACACACACACACTCACACTCACCGTACCACACACACACACTCACACCCACCGTACCACACACACACACACTCACACACTCACACCCACCGTACCACACACACACACTCACACCCACCGTACCACACACACACTCACACCCACCGTACCACACACACACACTCACACTCACCGTACCACACACACACACTCACACCCACCGTACCACACACACACACTCACACCCACCGTACCACACACACACACTCACACCCACCGTACCACACACACACACTCACACACTCACACCCACCGTACCACACACACACACACACACACTCACACCCACCGTACCACACACACACACACACACACTCACCGTACCACACACACACACTCACACCCACCGTACCACACACACACACTCACACTCACCGTACCACACACACACTCACACTCACCGTACCACACACACACACTCACACTCACCGTACCACACACACACACTCACACCCACCGTACCACACACACACACTCACACTCACCGTACCACACACACACACTCACACCCACCGGACCACACACACACACTCACACTCACCGTACCACACACACACACTCACACCCACCGTACCACACACACACACTCACACCCACCGTACCACACACACACACTCACACTCACCGTACCACACACACACTTACACTCACCGTACCACACACACACACTCACACTCACCGTACCACACACACACACACTCACCGTACCACACACACACACTCACACTCACCATACCACACACACACACTCACACTCACCGTACCACACACACACACTCACACCCACCATACCACACACACACACACACACCCACCGTACCACACACACACACTCACACTCACCGTACCACACACACACACTCACACCCACCATACCACACACACACACTCACACTCACCGTACCACACACACACACTCACACCCACCATACCACACACACACACTCACACTCACCGTACCACACACACACACTCACACCCACCATACCACACACACACACTCACACTCACCGTACCACACACACACACTCACACCCACCATACCACACACACACACTCACACCCACCGTACCACACACACACACTCACACCCACCGTACCACACACACACACACACACTCACCGTACCACACACACACACACACACTCACACCTACCGTACCACACACACACACTCACACCCACCGTACCACACTCACACACTCACACCCACCGTACCACACACACACACACACACTCACACCCACCGTACCACACACACACACTCACACCCACCATACCACACACACACACTCACACTCACCGTACCACACACACACACTCACACTCACCGTACCACACACACACTCACACTCACTGTACCACACACACAGACTCACACCCACCGTACCACACACACACACTCACACTCACCGTACCACACACACACACTCACACTCACCGTACCACACACACACACTCACACTCACCGTACCACACACACACATTCACACTCACCGTACCACACACACACACACTCACACTCACTGTACCACACACACACACTCACACCCACTGTACCACACACACACACTCACACCCACCGTACCACACACACACACTCACACTCACCGTACCACACACACACACTCACACTCACCGTACCACACACACACACTCACACTCACCGTACCACACACACACACTCACACTCACCGTACCACACACACACACACTCACACTCACTGTACCACACACACACACTCACACCCACTGTACCACACACACACACTCACACCCACCGTACCACACACACACACTCACACCCACCGTACCACACACACACACTCACACTCACCGTACCACACACACACACACACTCACCGTACCACACACACACACTCACACTCACCATACCACACACACACACTCACACTCACCGTACCACACACACACACTCACACCCACCATACCACACACACACACTCACACCCACCGTACCACACACACACACTCACACCCACCGTACCACACACACACACTCACACACTCACACCCATCGTACCACACACACACACACACACACACTCACACCCACCGTACCACACACACACACACACACACACTCACCGTACCACACACACACACTCACACCCACCGTACCAAACACACACACTCACACTCACCGTACCACACACACACACACCCACCGTACCACACACACACACACTCACACTCACCGTACCACACACACACACTCACACTCACCGTACCACACACACACACTCACACCCACCATACCACACACACACACTCACACCCACCGTACCACACACACACACTCACACTCACCGTACCACACACACACACACTCACACCCACCGTACCACACACACACACTCACACTCACCGTACCACACACACACACTCACACTCACCGTACCACACACACACACTCACACCCACCGTACCACACACACACACTCACACTCACCGTACCACACACACACACTCACACTCACTGTACCACACACACACACTCACACCCACCGTACCACACACACACACTCACACCCACCGTACCACACACACACACTCACACCCACCGTACCACACACACACACTCACACTCACCGTACCACACACACACACTCACACCCACCGTACCACACACACACACACACTCACCGTACCACACACACACACTCACACTCACCGTACCACACACACACACTCACACCCACCGTACCACACACACACACTCACACTCACCGTACCACACACACACACTCACACTCACCGTACCACACACACACACTCACACTCACCATACCACACACACACACTCACACCCACCGTACCACACACACACACTCACACCCACCGTACCACACACACACACTCACACCCACCGTACCACACACACACACTCACCGTACCACACACACACTCACACTCACCGTACCACACACACACACTCACACTCACCGTACCACACACACACACTCACACCCACCGTACCACACACTCACACTCACACTCACCGTACCACACACACACACTCACACTCACCGTACCACACACACACACTCACACCCACCGTACCACACACACACACTCACACTCACCGTACCACACACACACACTCACACTCACCGTACCACACACACACACTCACACTCACCGTACCACACACACACACTCACACTCACCGTACCACACACCCACACACTCACACTCACCGTACCACACACACACTCACCGTACCACACACAAACACACTCACACAAACACACACACACTCACACACACACACTCACATTCACACACTCACACCCACCGTACCACACACACACTCACACCCACCTTACCACACACACACTCACACACACACCCACCGTACCACACACTCACACACACACACACTCACACAAACACACACACACTCACTCACACACACTGACACACACACACAAACACACTCACACACACACTCACAAACACACACACACACACACACATTCACAACATGTAAGTTTAACTGGATTACAATGTGAGTTCCAAGAGAATATTAAACCTTGGGCAACACAGAAATAATTACAAGCTAAGTGTCAAGATCAGTGAAACTCATTCCTGGGGGGTTTGCAGGTATTTATACCAGACAGTGTGGAGCGGATTAATTCGGTGACAACAAAACCGCCCCGGAATAGAAAAAAAAACAATCGATCGGTTTAAATCCGTTTCCAATTATTCCGCAAAAGCTGCATTTATTTTAAAATTGTTATTAGTTATTTTGTGACTGTGTGCACTTTCACTGAACTAAACTGAAATATAATCCTCACCTTCAGAAATATCAGCCAGTCTTTTTGTTCCATCCGTTTCTGTAACTTTGAGAGCTTCTCCTGAATAGAATTTAAATTCTCCTGAATTTCTCGAAGATTTTCCTCCATTGTTTCTAAAATCTTCCCTTCTTGTTCCCTGAGATCTCTGATTAAACGCTGCTCTTTCTCAGTGAGAATCTGGTGCATTTTAGCGAACTCGGATGTGATGTGGGTCTGCAGGCCGCTCGACTGTTCCTACAGAATTAAAAAATGTGAAACATAATAATGTACCGCGATAAAGGGAAACAAAACTAACCCAGATCCCAGGAAATCACCTTACCCTAACTTCAGAAATCTGCTGTTTTTGTTTCAGTTCCGTTTCTTGAACCGCCGTTTTCTTCCCTGTGAGAGAATCTAAGGAAGATTTCAGCTGATCCTGGGATTGGGATAGAAAATCACAGAATAAAGTGTTAGACCATGAAAATGTGATAAAATAATCAGGTGATCAAATCTGTTCCATTTTACCTTGTACATTTCAACAGCTTCTTTAATCGGCATGAAGTTGTGAGATTTGTGTTCCCGCGAATCTCTACAAATAAGACAGATCAATTTCTGGTCAGTTTCACAAAACAGCTTCACTTCTTCCTGATGTTCCTCACAGTGAAGTTTATTTTCCTTCTCTTTCCGATTCAGGTTTAATTTTCGAGCTTTCTCGGCCAGACTCGCTAAGACCCGATTAACCCTGAGGTTTCTTTCCGGAAACTCCTCTCTACATTCCGGGCAGGAGTTTATCTCCTTCTTTCCCCAACACTGTGTGATACAGGAGCGGCAGAAGTTGTGCCCACACTCCAGTATAACCGGATCGGTGAAGAAATCAAGGCAAATGGGACAGTTTAAATCCTCTGTCAAACGCTGCTCCTGCTGCCTGGAAGCCATGATTTGTTTCTGAACTTCCTGATTCAAACTGCTGGCATCAGGTGGATCAGTATGTGTGAGTCCTCGCCCTTCCTCCCTTTTTCCCCTCTACATTTTCCCAGCCTTAGTAAAAAGGTAAAATGCCCGTTTGTCTCTCAGTCTGATGATAGGTTCACCCAGAAGCGTCATATCCAACACTGAGTGGATTTTCCCCTTCACAATCCTGCATTCGGTAACACCTGTAAGGAGTGGCACAACACCAGGTTATAGTCCAACAGCTTTAGAATCATAGAAGTTACAACATGGAAACAGGCCCTTCGGCCCAGTTTATACCACTAAGCTAGTCCCAATTGCCTGCACTTGGCCCATATCCCTCCATACCCATCTTACCCATGTAACTGTCCAAATGCTTTTTAAAAGACAAAATCGTACCCGCCTCTACTACTGCCTCTGGCAGCTCGTTCCAGACACTCACCACCCTTTGAGTGAAAAAATTGCCCCTCTGGACCCTTTTGTATCTCTCCCCTCTCACCCTAAATCTATGTCCCCTCGTTATAGACTCCCCTACCTTTGGGAAAAGATTTTGACTATCTACCTTATCTATACCCCTCATTATTTTATAGACTTCTATAAAATCACCCCTTAACCTCCTCCTCTATTTTATTTGAAATCACAAGCTTTCGGAGCTTTCCTCCTTCGTCAGGTGAGTGCAGGTTTCCATAAAGGCACAGCATATATAGTCAGAGAACAATGCCTGGTGATTACAGATAATCTTTCCAACTGCCCGTTATCACACCTCCCGGCAGAGATATAATCAAAGCAATCAAAGGAGTGGATGGTGTTCAGACAGAGAAACATTACATCCCAGACTACTGAATACACAAACGGTCAGAACACAAAGACAGATAGAGAGAGAGAGACACCCGAAAGGCAAAGAGAGAGAGAATGCCCTGTTGTATTAAAAACAGATAACATTTGTTCGCTGGTGGGGTAACGTGTAGCGTGACATGAACCCAAGATCCCGGTTGAGGCCGTTCTCATGGGTGCGGAACTTGGCTATCAATTTCTGCTCGACGATTTTGTGTTGTCGTGTGTCTCGAAGGCCGCCTTGGAGAACGCTTACCTGAAGATCGGTGGCTGAATGTCCTTGACTGCTGAAGTGTTCCCCGACAGGGAGAGAACCCTCCTGTCTGGCGATTGTTGCGCGGTGTCCGTTCATCCGTTGTTGCAGTGTCTGAATGGTCTCGCCAATGTACCATGCTCTGGGGCATGCCCAAGCGATAAAGACTAAAATCAACTTCACTGTATTTTCTAACATACTTTCATATTTCAGAGACCACTCTAAAGTAAAAATACTCAATCAGAGGAGGGCCAATTTCAATGGGATGAGAACAGATCCGGCCCGGGTAAATTGGAATCAAAGATTGTCAGGCAAAACTGTAATTGAACAATGGGCGGCCTTTAAAGAGGAGATGGTTCTGGTACAGTCCGGGCACATTCCAACGAGGGGGAAAAGTAGGGCAACTAAAGACCGAGCTCCCTGGATGACAAAAGAGATAGTGAGTAATATAAAACGGGGAAAAAATGGTGTCAGGTTGATAACACAAGTGAGAACCAGGCAGAATATAGAAAGTTCAGAGGGGAAGTGAAAAAGGAAATAAGAGGGGCAAAGAGAGAGTATGAGAGTAGACTGGGGGACAACATAAAAGGGAATCCAAAAGTCTTCTACAGGCATGTAAACAGTAAGCAGGTAGTAAGAGGAGGGGTGGGGCCAATTAGAGACTAAAAGAGATCTATTCATGGAGGCAGAGGGAATGGCCGAGGTACTAAATGAGTACTTTGCATCTGTCTTTACCAAAGAAGGAGATGCTGCCAGAGTCTCAGTAAAAGAAGATGTAGCTGAGATACTGGATGGGCTAAAAAATGATAAAGAGGAGGTATTAGAAAGGCTGGCTGTACTTAAAGTAGATAAGTCACCCGGTCCAGATGGGATGCATCCTAAGTTGCTGAGGGAAGTAAGGGTGGAAATTGCGGAGGTACTGGCCATAGTCTTCCAAACATCCATAGATATGGGGTGGTGCCAGAGGACTGGAGAATTGCAGATATAAGGATAAACCCAGGAACTACAGACCAGTCAGTTTAACCTCGGTGGTGGGGAAACTTTTGGAAATGATAATCTGGGACAGAATTAAAAGTCACTTTGACAAGTGTGGATTGATTAGGGAAAGCCAGCACGGATTTGTTAAAGGTAAATTGTGTTTAACCAACTTGATAGAGTTTTTTGATGAGGTAACAGAGAGGGTAGATGAGGGGAATGCAGTTGATGTGGTGTATATGGACTTTCAAAAAGTATTTGACAAAGTGCCGCATGGTAGGGTTATCATCAAGATTGCGGCCCATGGAATAAAGGGGGCAGAAGCAACCTGGATACAGAATTGGCTAAGGGACAGGAAACAGAGAGTAGTGGTGAATGGTTGTTTTTCGGACTGGAGGGAGGTGTACAGTGGTGATCCCCAGGGGTCGGTGCTGGGACCACTGCTTTTCTTGATATAAATTAATGACTTGGACTTGGGTGTACAGGGCACAAGTTCAAAATTTGGAGATGACGCAAAACTTGGAAAGTCCATTTGCTTGCAACCCACAACATTGTGACTTCGAATTAAAAGTGCTGCAGACTGTGCCAAGCTGACACTGATTGACATTCAATGCCTGTTCTGTATTTTCATCAGATTTATTTATTGATAATTAACAATCAGATACATTGACACGATCTCATTGACAAGTGACTACCAGTATATTCACACATTTCACATTATCCAGCGACGAGGACAATTTAGCACTGATAATAAGGCTGGCAGCTCGACACTTGGCCGATCAGGCCCTGGCCCTTTCCCACAGTACACATACTGACAATGAGGAGTAGGGGCACAATCCTTAAAATATTCAAACAGTTTATATGGCAGATCAGAGAGCTGGTCCTGCAGACTGATCCAGTGCACAATGTCGATGCTCAGTCCTGCCATTCAGATTGAAGAGAATGATAAATTTCATTATCTTGATGAAATACCCACTCTTACTTCAATTGTTGCACAAAATGTTTTTAAACTTCAGGACAGAGACACCATTAGTGCCCGTGCTGATCTGTAGTATCGTTTTGGGGGTGGGGTTGGGCAGTAACACAAAACAAGCTGTAAACACAATCAACAACCCATTTTACACTCCACCCAATTCGCTTTTCCATTGAAGTTGTAAAACCAGCTGCTGATTTTTGCTGTCAGCCGTTTCGCAGTGGCGCCAAGATAAATTTCACTCCCTTCTGTCCCTGTAACTTTATGGAGGGCTCGTCACTCCAATTTCTGGCCACCTCCAGTCTTACTATAGTAATTCTCTCCCCCCCGGACTACCTCTCGCACCTTGTATCCCATAAATAGGCGACACTGCATCATATCACAGCCTCTCTCTCCCCACCGACAGAGTAAATCGGCGGGTTAGAAATAAAAGGACTTTAAAACACAAGAGACAGTCCTGGAAACCTTGGAGCTCAATTGCTCGGAGCAGTGCTAGTTACACTCCGATTAACAACAGGAAGTGTTAGTACAGAGAATCTAAAATGAAGTCGTGGGAAATAAAATGCAGTTAATGATCGCCAAGCCAGCAGATTTTCAGCGATTGCATGTTTCACGCAAACAGGGACTGAAGTCGGGGTAGAGCCTCTCAGTGAAGGTGTCAGTGAAAGTGTGGAGATGGGCCATGTTGTCCGCATTGTAAAACGACACCTGCCCCCCTCTCATGGTCCAGGTACACCCCGACCTTAAGGGGCTTCACACTCGGCCTGAGACGGGTGGAAGGTGGAGTGAGAGAGCCTTGTAGTCATTTTCCAATCCTCAGCCACACCATCCAGTATCCAGACTCTGCGGTGGCCACCTCATACCCCACTCCTGGCCGCCCCCACATCCCACTCAGTCTTGTGGCCCACGTGAACTTCCCAGTAGTGTTTTCCTGATGTGAATCCCTCAGAGCCTAGGACACAACGCCAGTTGTTAAACCTTTCCAGAGAGTGAGGGAGCTGCTTCCATTTGTATGCAGTTCACACACGTCTTCTGTCCTTGGAATGGGCCGTTTTCGGATCCAGAGTCAGAGAGGCTGGAACTAGGAGAAGGTTTTTTTTTTAAAAAAAAAGCAATATCAGATTTGTTTTCTGGCTGTAATTTATTAAAACAATGAGTGACTTTCCTTTTTAAAATGTGCGCTCTCGGCTGCATAATTTAATTGTAAACAATTTTACAACACCAAGGACTATAACTTGGTGTTGTAAAATTGTTTACAATTGTCAACCCCAGTCCATCACCGGCATCTCCACAGCATAATTTAATGACTGCTGCTTCAGATCGCTCTGCAAAAAAAGATTAAATTATGAGGACAGGTTGTTTAAACCTGGTTTTATTCCCTTGAGATGGAGGTTTCAATGGCGATTTAACCTTTTTGCAACTGAGATGAAAATTTGACCCTAGCTCTTAAGTAAGCTCTTTTCAATTGTAAATGTCATGTACATATGTTTGATATACAAACCTGAATTATATATAATTATAAACCTGAATACATCGCATCCATCCACGGATGTGTAGATCCATCTCCCCATCAACAATTCTGTTTGCCTCTGAAATTATGTGCAAATGTTAGGAAGATGCTTAGCTTCCATATCCTATGACATTCCGTTGTCCACTTTTTTTTTTAAAACGAAGACATTACCCTTCATAGGATAACAACTCCATTTACACAGGAAAGAAAAAACTTGCATTTATATAGCATCTTTCAGGCCCCCAGGACGCCTCAGAGCGCTTCACAGCACTATGAAGTACTTTTGAAGTGTAGTCACTGTTGTAATGTAGGGAAACACACAGACTCGATCCACGGTCTATAATTAAAAACAGATGAAATGGGGAAGATATTTTCTCCCACCCCCCCTATACAAAAAGGAACAATGCTGCAACCAGGAAGGAGGCAGATACGAGCAAGATATAATATCTTTCACATGGTGATCAAAATGCTGTGTGTTTCAACCAATTCGATTTATAACTAAATGATTAGCAGATGACCAGGAGTAACCCAGGAGCAGAGGGAGCATGTGGGCTTGTAAGACTCCAGGAATACCCCAAGGTGAGGTTGGAATGAGGCTGTCAGAGTTTTAGGGGTTTTCTGCTGGATATTTTCCCAGGACCAAAGTCATTGGTCACCTTGCATACTCCAAGAAATGGAGTGACCCTTTACTGTTCAAAACCTAGTTCAATGATAGTGAAGACTCAGGGCCGTAGCAGAGAACCCTTACTCTGTACAACAGTCACTGAAATATGGCACATGCTGCCATCTGAATTAGTCTCCCTTTGCTGAAGGAGGATTGAAAAGCACCCTCCTGAGACAAAGCACAGGCTTTGGGCCATTAACACATTTACTTACATAAAAGACACAATCAGTGGTGTACACTTTTCACAATTAAAACAATGTCACGGTGTTAGCCTCGGCCCAATGAAAGCACGCTCACCTCTAGTTCAGAAAGTTGTAGTTTCAAGCCCCACTCCGGAGACTTCAGCACCTAATAAGCTGACACTGCTGCAGTACTGTTAGAGGATCTCTTAAAGAGCAGACATTAAATCAAGGTTCCATTGGCCCTCTAAGGTGAATGTAACAGATCCCGTGGTATTATTTGGAAAACAGTGGGGCAGTGTCCTGGCCAACGTATATCCCTCAACCAAACAGCACAAATGGATTAACTGGTCATTTAGCTCATTGAGACCTTGCTGCCTGAGAACCGACTGCTGCATTTGCCTACATAAGAACAGTGACTACACTTCAAATGTAATTCATTGGTTGTGAAGCACTTTGGGACATCCTGAGGACATGAAAGTTGCTTCCTCTCTGTCCCTACACCCCTCGGCTGTGAAAGCCATAACCATGTAATTTACCATCTCTAAACAACAGGTCATATTCACTAGCTTAACATTTCAAAGCCAAGTCAGTTCACGCTTTCAAAATACAGCCAACCTTTGTCTGCTGGCCATCAAATTCACAGAGCACCCTGCAACTGAGAGACTGCTTGTCCTTAGATCATTGAGTAGACAATATACCTTTCATGATTTAATTGACCCAGGCCATCTATTTCACCAAATTGAATGATAAAGTAGACATATTTTTATTGATGGTCTAAAATGTTATCAATGAATCTGTCCCATTTCAGTCAACTGAGGCCTGAAGCCCACCCATTATTCACAGATCCAGTAACTCACAAGTTGACAATGATTTCACGGTCATGTCTATGGCTGAGCTGCCATGACCACACCCCCAAAAAACCTTGGGCGACATGGATTGAATCCTTTACTTGCTGACCCTAGCGGTACAGAACTATTACATGTTAAAAAAAAATCCAGCTCAGGCACTACCCAGTTTGCCACATGGTCGTGGACAATATACTGAAGTTCATTCATGCAGACGGAAAAGGATGGAACTTCGGGATAACTTTCCGAAGCTCCTGTCATCTTTGGCATCCTCGAGTGCCTCCACAGCACAAGTTAGCAGCAGTGTGGAGAGATTTCTGCTCATGCACTGTAAATCCAGAGAGTTAAGGACCAACCTGACTCCAAAACAAAGAGTGACTCTCCATCCTCCGGGGAGCCTCACTCCATTCGGTCCCAGTGCCACATTGGCCACACGACTCTGGATTTAGGCCACATTCACACAATGGGGTAGATTTTGACTTTGTGCAATGGTGTAGAGCAGGTGACAGCGAGTCGGCAGCCTGTTTTACTCTTGTCCCAATTTTTATTTCCATCGACCTCAGTGGGAATAAAAATGGGGAGAGGTGTTAAACTAGCCGCCAACTTGCTGTCACCCGTTTTACAGCATTGCACAAAGTCAAAATCGACCCCAGTAGTTGCCCTTCCATGGCAAGCTTAACATCGGTGTAAAATGATTGTGGTTTCAAACCAACACTAAATAAGTAAGTGTAAATCTTGAGTTAGGGGCCTGACCTGACACTGGAGTCCCTCCTCCAGGACATAGCACCCTGCTTCACTCTGGGATCAGGCCGGGCTCAGACCCCGGATTGAGGCTCCTTTTACACTGTCACTTTTTAACCAGCACTGCAGTTGCAGCGAGGGATGAAGGGGAGTGAATAAAGATGAGGTAGGGAAGAAGGGAATGCAGAGAGTTAACAAGATAGCGACTGTCTGAGCTCGCACAAATGGTAATAAAGAGGAACTGGTAAAGAGCAGAAAGGTCAGGTCAAGAACAGAATTTACAAAAATTGTATAAACTGAAGAAAGGAAAAAGCAAAGTAAGAGAACAAGTGGCAAGATATTGTTCCAGGGGCGATGTTATTAAGAATAAACCAAATAATGTGGACTGGAGTCACATTTTGGCCAAACCAGGGAGAGATAGCAGATTCCTCTCCCTGAAAGATATTAGTGAACCAGTTGGGTTTTTAATGACTTTGATGGTATTTTTGTCTGTTGAACTCAAGTTTACAACTTGTGATGAAGGGATTAATTTGTAAACTACCAGTCTTCTGGTGGGTGATTTGGTTTGTTTCAGCTGTGCAGTGATAACGGCCAATATTCTGATGGAATAATCGAGGAGGGGGGGGCGATGACAAGAGCAATGGTTCAGTGAAGTAGAATTTTAGAAGTGGGCTCTATAATGTAAGAGATTACAGGTGTGTGAGGGTCTTTACCTGGGCTGATGCTGTCTATCATTTCTTTCCACACTGTGTACTGTAACGGTCCTTTGAATACCCCCAGAGACAGATTGCCACCTGCTAATGAAACTCCATTACAAACTTCATTAATCCTGTAAAAATAAAATATTTGACGTTATAAAAAGTAACTATAAGCACTTTGCTGAATAAATGTGCTTGGCTGTGCAGAGATTTTGTAAAGAGTATGACCTACCTCCTCTCCCGATAAGCTTCTTCCTGGGAAATAAATCAAAAACAGATCTGAAGTGACGGAGACTGACAGTGTAAAGCCCAGACTGCAACGAGCATGAAGCTACAGTACAGAACTACACCGATACACTCAATAATTCCAGAGTCTGAATTCCACAAAAGGTGCAATCAGATGTACGTGGAAATTCTTTTTTGTCTGCAGTCTAAACACACGCACACAAACACAATCTCTCTCTCTCTCACACACAAACACAATCTCTCTCTCTCTCTCACACACACAAACACAATCTCTCTCTCTCTCACACACACAAACACAATCTCTCTCTCTCTCACACACACAAACACAATCTCTCTCTCTCTCACACACACACAAACACAATCTCTCTCTCTCTCTCACACAAACACAATCTCTCTCTCTCACACACACAAACACAATCTCTCTCTCTCTCACACACACACAAACACAATCTCTCTCTCTCACACACACAAACACAATCTCTCTCTCTCTCACACACACACAAACACAATCTCTCTCTCTCTCTCACACAAACACAATCTCTCTCTCTCACACACACAAACACAATCTCTCTCTCTCACACACACAAACACAATCTCTCTCTCTCTCACACACAAACACAATCTCTCTCTCTCTCACACACACAAACACAATCTCTCTCTCTCACACACACAAACACAATCTCTCTCTCTCACACACACAAACACAATCTCTCTCTCTCTCTCTCACACAAACACAATCTCTCTCTCTCACACACACAAACACAATCTCTCTCTCTCACACACACAAACACAATCTCTCTCTCTCACACACACAAACACAATCTCTCTCTCTCACACACACAAACACAATCTCTCTCTCTCTCTCACACAAACACAATCTCTCTCTCTCTCTCACACAAACACAATCTCTCTCTCTCTCACACACACAAACACAATCTCTCTCTCTCTCTCACACAAACACAATCTCTCTCTCTCACACACACAAACACAATCTCTCTCTCTCACACACACAAACACAATCTCTCTCTCTCACACACACAAACACAATCTCTCTCTCTCTCACACACACAAACACAATCTCTCTCTCTCTCACACACACAAACACAATCTCTCTCTCTCTCTCACACACACAAACACAATCTCTCTCTCTCACACACACAAACACAATCTCTCTCTCTCTCTCACACACACAAACACAATCTCTCTCTCTCTCTCACACACACAAAATAACGGGCAACTAAAAGCGGAATCTCAGACAAGAGAGCGAGCACGAAGGCACCTGGGATTCTGTGGACGCCTCGATGATTGGTATTGGTTAGTTGTGTATCACTGAAAACAATATAATCACTCACAGAATAAAGTCAAGAAACCAACTAACCCGTTCCGTTATGCCCACGAGTGTTGGAGGAATATTGGATCTCACTTTAAATGTTCATTTCTCATTTTATGAATTAACCCCATCAGACCATCCCCTCACCTGGAGAAACATCAGACGGTCTTGTTGGTCCGTTGGGATCTGTAACTCTGAGAATACTTCCTCAATCGAATCTAGATTCTCCTGAATCTCTCGAAGATTTTTCTCCATCTCGAGTATGGTGTCCAGTCCTGGTCAGTCCCACCTCGAGTACCGTGTCCAGTCCTGGTCAGACCCATCTCGAGTACCGTGTCCAGTCCTGGTCAAACCCATCTCGAGTACCGTGTCCAGTCCTGGTCAGACCCATCTCGAGTACCGTGTCCAGTTCTGGTCAAACCCACCTCGAGTACCGTGTCCAGTCCTGGTCAGACCCATCTCGAGTACCGTGTCCAGTTCTGGTCAGACCGCACCTCGAGTACCGTGTCCAGTCCTGGTCAAACCCACCTCGAGTACCGTGTCCAGTCCTGGTCAGACCGCACCTCGAGTACCGTGTCCAGTCCTGGTCAAACCCACCTCGAGTGCCATGTCCAGTCCTGGTCAAACCCACCTCGAGTACCGTGTCCAGTCCTGGTCAAACCCACCTCGAGTGCCATGTCCAGTCCTGGTCAAACCCACCTCGAGTACCGTGTCCAGTCCTGGTCAAACCCACCTCGAGTGCCATGTCCAGTCCTGGTCAAACCCACCTCGAGTACTGTGTCCAGTCCTGGTCAGACCGCACCTCGAGTACCGTGTCCAGTCCTGGTCAAACCCACCTCGAGTGCCATGTCCAGTCCTGGTCAAACCCACCTCGAGTGCCATGTCCAGTCCTGGTCAAACCCACCTCGAGTACTGTGTCCAGTCCTGGTCAGACCGCACCTCGAGTACCGTGTCCAGTCCTGGTCAAACCCACCTCGAGTACCGTGTCCAGTCCTGGTCAGACTGCACCTCGAGTACCGTGTCCAGTCCTGGTCAGACTGCACCTCGAGTACCGTGTCCAGTCCTGGTCAAACCCACCTCGAGTACCGTGTCCAGTCCTGGTCAAACCCACCTCGAGTACCATGTCCAGTCCTGGTCAGACCCATCTCGAGTACTGTGTCCAGTCCTGGTCAGACTGCATCTTCAGTATTGTCCAATTCTGGCCAGTCCCACCTCGAATATCGTGTCCAGTCCTGGTCAGACCCATCTCAAGTACCGTGTCCAGTTCTGGTCAGACCCATCTCGAGTATGATGTCCAGTACTGGCCAGTCCCACCTCGAGTACTGTGTCCAGTTCTGGTCAGACCCATCTCCAATACAGTGTCCAGTTCTGATCAGACCCACAGAGTACTGTGTCCAGTTCTGGTCAGTCCCACCTCGAGTACTGTGTCCAGGTCTGGTCAGTCCCAACTCGAGTACTGTGTCCAGGTCTGGTCAGTCCCACCTCAAGTACTGTGTCCAGTTCTGGTCAGTCCCACCTCGAGTACCGTGTCCAGGTCTGGTCAGTCCCACCCGAGTACTGTGTCCAGTTCTGGTCAGACCCACCCGAGTACTGTGTCCAGGTCTGGTCAGTCCCATCTCGAGTGCCGTGTCCAGTTCTGGTCAGACCCATCTCCAATACAGTGTCCAGTTCTGGTCAGACCCACCCGAGTACTGTGTCCAGTTCCGGTCAGTCCCATCTCGAGTACCGTGTCCAGTTCTGGTCAGACCCACCCGAGTACTGTGTCCAGTTCCGGTCAGTCTCACCTCGAGTGCCGTGTCCAGTTCTGGTCAGACCCACCCCAAGTACTGTGTCCAATCCTGGTCACTGAGACATAAGGGTGACACTCAATCACTGGAGGTAGTGAAGAGAACAGCAGAGATAAGGCTATCAAGGGATATGGAGCAAATGCAGGTAATTACAGTTGAGGTATAGACCAGCTATGATCTAATATTTTTAAAAATTCATTCTTGGGTGTCGTCAGCAAGGCCGGCATTTATTACCTCTTGAGAAGGTGGTGGTGAGCCTTCCTCTTGAACTGCTGCAGTCCGTGCGGTGGGAGGTGGCACAAGGAACAAAGGTAAATTTAAAGGCGATATCAAGACATTCTTTACACAACACAGAGCGGAGGAGGCAAGATCCCGGGAATCATTTAAGGAACAACTAGATGGCAGCGATGGGGGAGGGGAACTGTAGGGGCTCCCTGGATGATGGACTAAGATGGGCCAAATGGCCTTTCTCATCCGTAATATCGCAACCCGCAGGCAGCAAATGAAAGTGGCATGTGACACTCCTGAAGAACACCAGTGGCATCTCATTTTCATATCTGAGGGCCCTAACGCTCGTTTCAGGCGGCCTCCGGGGACTCCTGAAAAGTGGCCCTTACCAAATTGGGCGCGGGACGTTGGTCTCCAAAACTCTCCCTCGTCACGTCCATTTTACCCCCATGAAGCGGGCACAACGAGGAGCAATTTCCACCCCGTTATCGGCAAGCTCAGGGTCAACTTCCATATCATCCATAGAAAACCCTCCACTAGCACCAGCAACTCCAAGGATGTTATATACCCAAAGGACAGTAAGTCCTGGTTGCATTTATCCTCTGAGCCACTGGGAAACTCCCCCTCCCTCCTTCCCCCTTCCCCCTCCCTCCTTCCCCCTTCCCCCTCCCTCCTTCCCCTTACCCCTTCCCCCTCCCTCTTCCCCCTCCCCCTCCAGGGCCCATCACTATCCTTGTGAACCTTCATGGGCTCATTTTTAAAGGGGAAGTCTTTCATGCAGCACTGATATCCTGCCAGCAGATGGGAGCGGCGCACTTTGTAACAAAGAGAGACTTAAGTTCATACAGCGTCTCAACGAAGCCCAGAAACTTACTGCACCCGCAACACTTAACTCTCGAGTAACGTGTCCAGTTCTGGTCAGACCCACCTCGACTCCTTCTTAGGAAAATGCAGCAGCCGTTTTACACACAGCAAAATCCCACACCGAGCAAATGAGATGAATGACCAGTTAATCTCTCTTTGGTGGCCCTCGTTGAGGGGAGGAATATTGGCCAGGGAGAACAGCCCTGCTCCCTGTTGCCGTGGGATCTTAAAACACCAGTCGAGGCAGACGCGGCCTCGGTTTAAAGGGCAGCACCTCTGCCCGTTGGGGACGTAGAAAGAGAGGAACAGGAGTGAGCCTTTCGATCAGATCATGGCTGATCTGTGACTATCCACCATTTCCCCGCCATTGCTCCATACCACTTGATACCCTTGAAAGCTCTAATTGTCCCAGCGTCCACAGCATTTTGGGGCAGAGAATTTCACATCTCCACTACCCTTTGTGTGGAGAAGTGCTTCCTGATTTCATTCCTGAATGACCGAGCTCTAATTTTAAAGCTGATGCCCCCCCCACTGTTACAGACTACAGTCCAGGGAGAGGTACAGTGGAGCAACGGCGAAAGTCTTTCCCAGTTTGGGTCTCTCCTGTTCAGAGTTTGGGACCAAAGATAATGGGGTGGGGGGTAATTTCACGAGTTTCCATTCCCGGCTGTCGACCAAACATGGTAGGGGCGAGAGTGGGGTACAGTATTGTAGCCCCAATGTTTAGGCCCACACTCAGTGCCAATGACACTCTGCACCAGGAGATGGGTCATGCAAAAAATCACCCCTAGTGCGTCTGCCTATTTCTCTTTATCTGCTTCTCCATTTTTAACACACAAGTTACACCCACATAGGTTTCAGATGAAATTATAGACTCATAGAAGAGGACCATTTGGCCCATCGTGCCTGTGCTAGCTCTTTGAAAGAGCTATCCAATTAGACCCACTCGCCCCTGCCCTTTCCCCATCGCCCTGAAAATGTTTCTTTTCTAAGTATTTACCTGATTCCCTTTTGAGAGTTACTATTGAATCTGCTTCCACCGCCCTTTCAAGCAGCGCATTCCAGATCATCACAACTCGCTGCGTTTAAAAAATAACCCTCCTCGGCCAACCCTCTGGTTCTTTTGTCAATGACCTTAAATCCGTGCGCCCTGGTTACCCACCCTCCTGTCAGTGGTGACGTTAAGACCTTGGTAGCCACTGGAGAAAGCCAGTGCCAACGTCCTGGCTGCACTGCATCCGACGTCAATCCAGTGTAAAATCCAGATGGAATACCAGCAGCTTTGTCCTGCTCCTGCCGGACAACGCTGGCACCCGGAATTCTGTCCGTCATTGCTTTTTTTTCCCCCGTGGGAGCTTGCTGTGCACAAATTGGCTGCTGTGTTTTGCTACATTACAGCAGCGACTACACTCCAGAAGCAAGTACCTCATTGTGTGTGAAGTGCTTTGGGAGGACCTGGAGTTATGAAAGTCCTTTATATATAATTGCAAGCCCTTCCACTCTTTGAATTTTTACATAAAAACAGAAGAACATAAGAAATAGGAGCAGGAGTAGGCCAATCGGCCCCTCGAGCCTGCTCCGCCATTCAATAAGATCATGGCTGATCTGATCCTAACCTCAAATCTAAATTCATGTCCAATTTCCTGCCCACTCCCCGTAACCCCTAATTCCCTTTACTTCTAGGAAACTGTCTATTTCTGTTTTAAATTTATTTAATGATGTAGCTTCCACAGCTTCCTGGGGCAGCAAATTCCACAGACCTACTACCCTCTGAGTGAAGAAGTTTCTCCTCATCTCAGTTTTGAAAGAGCAGCCCCTTATTCTAAGATTATGCCCCCTAGTTCTAGTTTCACCCATCCTTGGGAACATCCTTACCACATCCACCCGATCAAGCCCCTTCACAATCTTATATGTTTCAATAAGATCGCCTCTCATTCTTCTGAACTCCAATGAGTAGAGTCCCAATCTACTCAACCTCTCCTCATATGTCCGCCCCCTCATCCCCGGGATTAACCGAGTGAACCTTCTTTGTACTGCCTCGAGAGCAAGTATGTCTTTTCTTAAGTATGGACACCAAAACTGTATGCAGTATTCCAGGTGCGGTCTCACCAATACCTTATATAGCTGCAGCAATACCTCCCTGTTTTTATATTCTATCCCCCTAGCAAAAAAAGCCAACATTCCGTTGGCCTTCTTGATCACCTGCTGCACCTGCAAACTAACTTTTTGATTTTCTTGCACTAGGACCCCCAGATCCCTTTGTACTGCAGTACTTTCCAGTTTCTCGCCATTAAGAAAATAACTTGCTCTCCGATTTTTCCTGCCAAAGTGCATAACCTCACATTTTCCAATATTGTATTGCATCTGCCAAATCTCTGCCCACTCACCCAGCCTGTCTATATCCCCTTGTCGGTTTTTTATGTCCTCCTCACTCTCTACTTTCCCTCCCATCTTTGTATTTTCTTTTGTGTTTAGGGTCCTTTTATAAGGGTGTGCTTTATTTTGTTAAAAAAAGCAAATCAAAATCAAATAATAAACAAAGTCAATTAATAATTTTGTTCCATTGATCAAGGCTGCACTCCAGTCAATATTTGGATTCCGCTGAGTGATTCCTGGACTACAACTCCCAGAAGAGCCTGCGAACTCCGCGCCTGCGCAGTTCCGTCTCACGGAAAGATTTCCGGCAAGTTTCGGGCCGGGGCTTCGTGAGAAGAGCGCGAGGCGAAGTTTGAGAACCAAAAAAAAAGAAAATAACACATAAATAAGAGATCGACCTATTTTAAAGACCTAAACGAGAGCAGAAAACTTGTAAATCTTCGGGAACAAAAAAAAAACACGATTTTAAATCCGAAGAGCCGAGCGCGAGCCGCTTCCAGCCGAAGCGAGCTCCGTAAATCCCGCCTCCCCGCGGCGCTGATTGGCCGGTTGCGGCGCTCCCGTGTCATCGGATTGGCCGGAGCGCCTGTCAGTCAGAGTGACGGAGGCGTGTTTCCGTTGACAGGCCCAGGCCTCAGTGGAAGTCGGGTTCGGACCTCGGGCAGTGTGTCTGGGCCGCGGGAGGAGTGAGGCTGTGCTCGGCTGCTGCCTGGGCGAGTAGTCGCCGGTGGGAGCGACTCACGGCGGACGCCGCCGTGTGATTTTATACTCGGGCTTTTCCTCTTCACTTTTGATTATTATTGTTGTTCACTGGGTGGAAGCGAGGACGCCATGGCAACGGATTTCGTGACCGAGCTGGACAGTCCTTTCTTCGCCGATAATCTGCTGACCAGTGAGGACTGGGGTAAGGAGGAGGGGAGGGGAGGGTATAGGGGGGAACAAGGGGTGAGGGGGGAATCATCAAGGGGAGGGGGGCCGGAGGGGGGGGGCTGTCAAGGGGAGGGGGGCCGGAGGGGGGGGGTGTCAAGGGGATCATCAAGGGGAGGGGGGCCGGAGGGGGGGGTGTCAAGGGGATCATCAAGGGGAGGGGGGCCGGAGGGGGGGGGTGTCAAGGGGATCATCAAGGGGAGGGGGGCCGGAGGGGGGGGGTGTCAAGGGGATCATCAAGGGGAGGGGGGCCGGAGGGGGGGGGTGTCAAGGGGATCATCAAGGGGAGGGGGGCCGGAGGGGGGGGGTGTCAAGGGGATCATCAAGGGGAGGGGGGCCGGAGGGGGGGGGTGTCAAGGGGATCATCAAGGGGAGGGGGGCCGGAGGGGGGGGGGTGTCAAGGGGATCATCAAGGGGAGGGGGGCCGGAGGGGGGGGGTGTCAAGGGGATCATCAAGGGGAGGGGGGCCGGAGGGGGGGGGTGTCAAGGGGATCATCAAGGGGAGGGGGGCCGGAGGGGGGGGGTGTCAAGGGGATCATCAAGGGGAGGGGGGCCGGAGGGGGGGGGGTGTCAAGGGGATCATCAAGGGGAGGGGGGCCGGAGGGGGGGGGTGTCAAGGGGATCATCAAGGGGAGGGGGGCCGGAGGGGGGGGGGGTGTCAAGGGGATCATCAAGGGGAGGGGGGGGTGTCAAGGGGATCATCAAGGGGAGGGGGGCCGGAGGGGGGGGTGTCAAGGGGATCATCAAGGGGAGGGGGGCCGGAGGGGGGGGGTGTCAAGGGGATCATCAAGGGGAGGGGGGCCGGAGGGGGGGGTGTCAAGGGGATCATCAAGGGGAGGGGGGCCGGAGGGGGGGGGGGTGTCAAGGGGATCATCAAGGGGAGGGGGGCCGGAGGGGGGGGGGGTGTCAAGGGGATCATCAAGGGGAGGGGGGCCGGAGGGGGGGGGGTGTCAAGGGGATCATCAAGGGGAGGGGGGCGGGAGGGGGGCGGGAGGGGGGGGGTGTCAAGGGGATCATCAAGGGGAGGGGGGCCGGAGGGGGGGGGGGTGTCAAGGGGATCATCAAGGGGAGGGGGGCCGGAGGGGGGGGGGTGTCAAGGGGATCATCAAGGGGAGGGGGGCCGGAGGGGGGGGTGTCAAGGGGATCATCAAGGGGAGGGGGGCCGGAGGGGGGGTGTCAAGGGGATCATCAAGGGGAGGGGGGCCGGAGGGGGGGGTGTCAGGGGGATCATCAAGGGGAGGGGGTGTCAGGGGGATCATCAAGGGGAGGGGGGGCGTGTCAGGGGGATCATCAAGGGGAGGGGGGCCGGAGGGGGGGGGCTGTCAGGGGGATCATCAAGGGGAGGGGGCCGGAGGGGGGGAGGTGTTAGGGGGATCATCAAGGGGAGGGGAGCTGGAGTGGGGGGTGTCAGGGGGATCATCAAGGGGAGGGGGGCCGGAGGGGGGATGTCAGGGGAATCATCAAGGGGAGGGGGGTTTGAGGTGGATCATCAAGGGGAGGGGGGCCGGAGGGGGAGTTAAAGGGGAGGGGTGCTGGGGGGCGAGTTAAAGGGGAGGGATGATTGGGGTATGGGGGGAGTAAGGAGGGGAGAGTTTTTTTTTGGGGGGGGTGCAATTCCAGTGCATAGTGCACTTTGGACACCCTGGCATAGTGGACCCCAGGGATCCATATGGTCATCTGATTTCTGTCCTCTTGTGCTGGCCACATTGTGTGTCATGAGTGCAGTCTCATCCTGTTAATTCAGTATTTTTATATCTTTCTGCACCTGACTTACAGCATGTTATTTCTGTTAGTATATTGATAAATAATTTCTGCAACGATGCCATTGTTTCCTTTGGGTAATTGAGGCTGTGTTTTATAAGTTGGGATGAGGGGTCTCTGGGGGTGTGTGCCAGTGTTTAGCATGGGTCCTCAGCATGGAAAGTTTTGGAAGCCACTCCTGTGGCTATTAATCAGATGTGTATAGTTGGCATCTTCTCCCAACTGCAAAACTGTTTTAATAAAAATTAGATAACAGGTTTTACAAATTACTAATTCCTAATGAAATGTAAATTCCTCTTTGCCAAGTCCAAAACCTGACCAGGGACAAGGGATGAGATTGTGGCTTTGAGTTCTGAAGTTTGCTTTGCTGCTGATTAAAATTTCACACAAACCTTACTAACAATAATGGTCGCTGTATCATGAGATACAAAAGCAGGGTGTGGGGGAAACTTAAAAAAATAGCAATATCGGTTTTGGGCATCCAGTTTTATATTTTAAAAATGTCTACAAACCTTTCAAAAACTGAACTGCGCAGTTCTGAAGCAGACAGCTGCTAACTGTAATGGCGAGTAACATTAGCAGGTATCCTTTCAATC
Source organism: Heptranchias perlo (assembly GCF_035084215.1). Taxonomy (NCBI): domain Eukaryota; kingdom Metazoa; phylum Chordata; class Chondrichthyes; order Hexanchiformes; family Hexanchidae; genus Heptranchias; species Heptranchias perlo. Next base: position 2,523,734 of record NC_090363.1, read on the forward strand.
AGTGAGGTGGACCGCGGTGTCCAAGATTGAGGCTCACGGCGGGGCGGGGAGGGGGGCACGGGCCCGGGGTGCGGAGTCTGGTGCAGGATGTGCTATAATGTGTAGAACTTTGTCATGAATTATTATATCATGGGGGAAACTCAATCAAATGGTCTGCTGACCAGTGTGTGCGAGTAAGGTCAGTGAGTGACCCATAGTACTGGCTGGGTACAGGATGTACTGCAGATGGTACAGATGTAATCGGTAATTACATACCTGCCAAGTCTGTTATTTGGAACGGGCACAATATATGGTATTTTTAAGCTAACGAGCTGCTTTTAGCATTTCATGTTTTATAAATGGAGCAAAGAGTACAAGAGCAGAGAGATAAATTGCCTTAGAGGGGACGCAACAAAGGTTCACTAGACTGATTCCTGGGCTGAGACGATTCTCCTATGAAGAGAGGTTGAGTAGAATGGGCCTATACTCTCTGGAGTTTAGAAGAATGAGAGATGAGCTCATTGAAACATATAAGATTCTGAGGGGGCTTGACAGGGTAGATGCCAAGAGGCTGTTTCCCCTGGCTGGAGAGTCTAGAATTAAGAGGCATAGTCTCAGGATAAGGGGTCAGCCATTTTAGGACTGAGCTGAGGAGGAATTTCTTCAGTCAGGGTTGTGAATCTTTGGAATTCTCTACCCCAGAGGGCTGTGGCTGCTGAGTGGTTGAATATATTCAAGACTGAGAAGGATAGATTTTTGGACTCGAGGGGAATGAAGAGATATGGGGATCGGGCAGGAAAGTGGAGTCAAGGTCGAAGATCAGCCATGATCTGATTCCTAATGTTCTTATGGCAGTGGCTGGGTAACAGAGTGCTGTGTGCAGTTTTGGGCACTCCATTATGGAAAGGACATTAAAGCCATAGAGAGATCAGAACATGGATTCATTAGGATGATGCTAGGGGCTGGGAAACTATAGTTATGAGGAGAGACTTGTAATATATCCAGTCTCCTCTTATAGACTTCACTGCTCAAGTGAAGAGGTTTTTTAAAATTATGAAAAGATTTGATGGGCTGATGGTAGTCAATTTCCTCTGGTTGGTGAGTTAGTAAGGAGTGATCAATTTAAAATTGTCACGAGAATGAGGGCAAATTTCTGTGCTTTCCAGTTTTTTAATTCGTTCATGGGATGTGGGCGTCGCTGGCGAGGCCGGCATTTATTCCCATCCCTAATTGCCCTTGAGAAGGTGGTGGTGAGCCACCGCTGCAGTCCGTGTGGTGAAGGTTCTCCCACAGTGCTGTTAGGCAGTTCCAGATTTTTGACCCAGCGACGATGAAGGAACGGCGATATATTTCCAAGTCGGGATGGTGTGTGACTTGGAGGGGAACGTGCGGGTGGTGGTGTTCCCATGCACCTGCTGTTCTTGTCCTTCTGGGTGGTAGAGGTCGCGGGTTTGGGAGGTGCTGTCGAAGAAGCCTTGGCGAGTTGCTGCAGTGCATCCTGTGGATGGTACACACTGCAGCCACATTGCGCCAGTGGTAAAGGGAGTGAATGTTTAGGGTGGTGGATGGGGTGCCAATCAAGTGGGCTGCTTTGTCCTGGATGGTATCGAGCTTCTTGAGTGTTGTTGGAGCTGCACTCATCCAGGCAATTGGAGAGTATTCCATCACACTCCTGACTTGTGCCATGTAGATGGTGAAAAGGCTTTGGGGAATCAGGAGATGAGTCACTCGCCGCAGAATACCCAGCCTCTGACCTGCTCTTGTAGCCACAGTATTTATGTGGCTGGTCCAGTTAAGTTTCTGGTCAATGGTGACCCCCAGGATGTTGATGGTGGGGGATTCAGTGATGGTAATACCGTTGAATGTCAAGGGGAGGTGGTTAGACTCTCTCTTGTTGGAGATGGTCATTGCCTGGCACTTGTCTGGTGCGAATGTTACTTCCACTTATCAGCCCAAGCCTGGATATTGTCCACGTCTTGCTGCATGCGGGCACGGACTGTTTCATTATCTGAGGGGTTGCGAATGGAACTGAACACTGTGCAATCATCAGTGAACATCCCCATTTCTGACCTTATGATGGAGGGAAGGTCATTGGTGAAGCAGCTGGAGATGGTTGGGCCTAAGACACTGCCCTGAGGAACTCCTGCAGCAATGTCCTGGGGCTGAGATGATTGGCCTCCAACAACCACTACCATCTTCCTTTGTGCTAGGTATGACTGCAGCCACTGGAGAGCCTTCCCCCTGATTCCCATTGACTTCAATTTTACTAGGGCTCCTTGGTGCCACACTCAGTCAAATGTTGCCTTGATGTCAAGGGCAGTCACTCTCACCTCACCTCTGGAATTCAGCTCTTTTGCCCATGTTTGGACCAAGGCTGTAATGAGGTCTGGAGCCAAGTGGTCCTGGCGGAACCCAAACTGAGCATCGGTGAGCAGGTTATTGATGAGTAAGTGCCGCTTGATAGCACTGTCAACTTCCATCACTGTGCTGATGATTGAGAGTAGGCTGATGGGCCGGTAATTGGCCGGATTGGATTTGTCCTGCTTTTTGTGGACAGGACATACCTGGGCAATTTTCCACATTGTCAGGTAGATGCCAGTGTTGTAGCTGTACTGGAACAATTTGGCTAGAGGCGCGGCTAGTTCTGGAGCACAGGTCTTCTGCACTACAGCCGGGATGCTGTCGGGGCCCATAGCTTTTGCTGTATCCAGTGCACTCAGCCGTTTCTTGATATCACATGGAGTGAATTGAATTGGCTGAAGACTGGCTCCTGTGATGGTGGGGATATCGGGAGGAGGCCGAGATGGATCATCCAATCGGCACTTCTGGCTGAAGGTGGTTGCAAACACTTCAGCCTTGTCTTTTGCACTCACATGCTGGATTCCGCCATCACTGAGGATGGGGATGTTTACAGAGCCTCCTCCTCTCGTCAGTTGTTTAATTGTCCTCCACCATTCACGACTGGACTTGTTGGCACACTCGTTGCTTTGCTGCAGAAAGGAGTGAGGTAGAGACTGTTTTGAAGAGAAAATGGATGGATAAGTTTTTGAAGCAGAGGGACATAGAGAACTTGGATTAGTTTTGGATTGATCTGGAAAAGAGCTGGGACAAATATGATGGGCCAAATGGCCTCAATATGTCCAACAAGGCCTCTATTTTAAAATTCTCACCCTTGTTTTCAAATCCCTCCATGGCCTCTGCCCTCCCCTCCCTATCTCTGTAACCTCCTCCAGCCCTACAACCCTCTGAGATCTCTGCACTCCACCAATTCTGGCCTCTTGCGCATCGCCAATTTTCATTGCTCCACCATTGGCGGCTGTACCTTCAGCTGCCCAGGCTCTAAGCTCTGTAATTCCATCCAGAAGTACTTCTGTTTATAGTATGACCTGGCGCAATGTAATTGGGACAGTCGTGCCACTTACTTTGCATTGATGCAAAGCAGTTTCAGATTCATGGCGTGGTAAGATCTGCAGAGTAACTCTGAAGTTCATTGGTTCAGATTGACTGTGGGTTGGGGGATCGTTTGACACGACTTCAGCTTTGCACCAGCTCCAGCCATTATGAAGTGAAGTTAAAAGCTCACTGTTAATCTTTCTAATTTTAGCAGAGCCCTGACTCTGTTGTCAGCACCTAGAATGATACTGTACAGAAGGAGGCCATTCGGCCCATTGTACCTGTGCTGGCTCTTTGAAAGAGCTATCCAATTAGTCCCGCTCCCCTGCTCTTTCCCCGTTGCCCTGCAAATTTCTCCTTTTCAACTATTCATCTAATTCCCTTTTGACTGTTACTATTGAATCTGCTTCCACCACCATTTCAGGCAGATCATCATAACCCGCTGCGTAAATTTTTATTCCCTCATTTTCCCCCTGGATTTTTTGCCAATTGCCGATTATCTTCAGACACCACTGAAACCCAACAGGTACTTGGACACTGGTGAGCAGAGGTGTGCGGCTTTCCCTCACTCGGGTGTGGTACAGGGTTGGTAATGTCACTTGGGTCTTCTGGCCTTGCATCACTCCCATCAGATACTGGTCTGTAAGCGGTACCTCTAGTGCAAGAATGCCTTGGAAACACATAGCTGTATGGGAGCTGATTGGGGCAACAATTACTTAGTGCGAATTGTTTACCCTGTGCTTGAAAGCAAATGCTTCCTTTTACAGTTCCTCCGGACTGCAGCGGTTCAAGAAGGCGGCACACCGCCACCTTCTCAAGGGATGGGCAATAAATGCTGGCCTTGCCAGCGATGCCCACATCCCGTGAACAAATATTTTTTAAAAATCCACCATCATCTGTGACCTTGCTACAGAGTTATACTTTGTAGTCAGCCATCGTCCATAAACAAAATCATGATTGGAAGTTTTTCACAAAATTGGAAACTAAAAATGTGTTTTTAATGTGTAATTTTGAAAAGACAGACTAGCATTGTCTCCGTCAATTAGCAAAGAATTCAAGGAGGAATGTTGGAGATGGACCAAATGGCCTCTTTCTGTGCTGTAAGATTCTATATGGTTGAGGCTAACTTCCAGTCCAACCGGCAGCTGAAGTCTTGCTTGCGTGAGCTATGAGTTTTCCCGTGTCAGATAAAGGAGTGTGACTGAGCAGGTGTGGTGACCTCCGCAGTTTCAGATCAATGGCATCGACCCATGCTGTTCCATAAAGCAATTGAGCAGTTAGTTAACCGGATTGCTCAAGAGGAAATTCAGGAGGATCTGAGGATCAGCAGAATGGTTTGGTTCATCTGAGTGAAGAATGGAATCCGATGGTTTTATGTAATTCTTGGATGTTATTCTGTGTTGCGAATATGCCCTCGGCGTCCTCCCTCTGCTGAAGTTGCCTCCTGTAGCTGGGAGAGAGGGGTAAAAGGCAAAAATCTGAATCTTCCTTTATTGTAACAAGTGAGCTAATGAATTAAAAGGAAGACTTCAGGATACAGCCAGGAGAATTCCTGCAGAAAATTAAACATTATGATCACTGTTGCTTCTACTGCTTTTATATTTAAAATAAAAAAAACTGGTAATATACAAAAAAAGGCAGGCAGTGTTGGGGCAATTTTTGGTGCTGCCTTCTCCCTACTCCCACACCATAAAGGGGGTAGTTTTAACAGGGCAACTTTACCCAGAGTGGTTAGAATGTGGAACTCACAACCACGTGGAGTAGTTGAGGCGAATAGCATAGATGCATTTAAGGGGAAGCTAGATAAGCACGAGGGAGAAAGGAATAGAATATGTTGATGTGAGATGAAGTACGGTGGGAGGAGGTTCGTGTGGAGCATGATTACCAACACAGGAAGGGTAACGATGAGTAAGCAATTAAAGGGGAGGGTAATTCTGTGGGTAAGTAATTTAAGGGGGAGGGTAACTCTACTGGTAGGTGCCAGCCCTGCCAGGTAGGCCCTCACCAGTGCGGGAGGAGGCTCGGGTGAAGCATAAACACCAGCGTAGACCAGTTGGACTGAATGGCCTGTATCTGTGCTGTAAATTCTATGTAGTAGGGAGATGTGCAAAGCTTATTTCAAAAGCAGCTGTGTGTCGGTCATGTGTAGTACTGTATTCTGTCCAGATTTCAGATGGCAACCTGGTGGGTCTGTTTTGCAAGCTATTGGCCAAGCAAGTTAAACTTGTATGTGTGACATTCCTTTTGCTTATGCTTTTGTTTGGTATTAAATACTTGCTCCAGCTAAATTATGGAACTCAATCAATGTTCAAGCACTTGCATAGTCTTTTTCTTCCCACGTGCTAATTAAATGTAATTTTATTTGTATTGGGAAACTCATTTACGTTGGAATTTTTGCTTAGGCAAGCCCAGTTCAAAGCCTGCAGTTTTATTTTAGCTGGCTGCTGGACAAAGTTTACAATGCGGCAAGCTTGACCATTGTGTCTTGTCAGTATTTAAAAAATGGTAGTGTGGTCATTTAACCGCTTTGAAGGATCATTTCCTCTGCATACGTTGGGGGAAAAAAAAGCGAACGATCTTGCAAGAGTCTTCACCTTGGCAACACTGCGCAAAGCATAAACTGGTGATGCAAATTAACATACAGGACACCACAAATAAGGTTCTGCTGATTATCCCTTCAGGGCTTTCGCTGTAATCCACAACCTCTGAGATTTTAGCAAAGGCACAACACCTGCAATTTTGACCCTCCTGAGATTTGGACCGTTTGTCCAATCGGTCAAATGAGGTGTTTTTCCTTGCAAAAAAAAACCTGTTCCACGGGGAGAGTGGATGTGATGGAAAGTTTAAAACCAAAGTGCAATAGTCTCTCGCTCTCCTGATACTGTCCTATGTAATTAGCCTGTTGTTTTTTTCATTTGTGCCTGGCAGTGATAGATTAATGGAAATATTCAGGGACTTTGTCCAGATTTGTTTTGCACTAACAGTTTACCAGAGGGAATATGTTTCGTGTCTGTGTTTGAGCCCATGGCCCTTCTGCACTATGTTGGTGAAGACTTGTTTCCGAGTTGAGAATCTAATATACAGGGGAACATGAACCCTTTCTTTTCCACTGCCCACCCCCCCATATTAATGCAATGTCTTCGGTGAAGATATGAAAGTCCTATTTAATTCCTTACGCCCATGTTAAGTTCTTTTTAATCAAGATTAGCCTCATTTTGTGTAGTTTTGCTTCACCACCATACTGTAGCTCCAGTGCTATACATCTAAGCTTGTAGCCCCAGCCCATGACGTTAAAGCTGCACATACCTCCCTGAGAAGTCACTGCAGCAATTGCTAGGTTGCCTGCTCCCTTTCGTTTAAAGTTTTGAAATTTTAGCACATTTGCTGGGTAAGGAAGGTCTGGAGGAGGCCATTTTGTATCTCTGCTTCCCTTCGGTGGTGTTCCATGATGTGCATAATGCGGGGGTGGGGGTATTGTTAATGGATGCTGACACTTCAGAGCAGTCCGAGGCTGATCCAGAGATGCCACGTCCCACAGAAAATAATTATGGGCTGTGTACTGTCGGAAATTTTGCACCTAGGCCCCTAGTTCCATCGCCCTGGCTGATCACTGGGACTGAACTCCAGGGTGCATCTCTGTTGTCTGCCCGACCCCTGAGGTAAGTTTTAAATCCCATTTGTAGTCATTAGCCAAGGTATCTTATTTCCACCTGTGTGATATCGCCCACCTTGTCTGTACCTCAGCCCTCCCATGACATTGTCACCTCCAGGTTTGATGTGTCTCGTCACTGGTCTCCATCCAACCGTCCTGTTCCGTATCAAGTCCTCACCGACCTCCAGAGGCCTCCCATGTCTCCACTGACCAGCATTCTTTTCTTTGTTTGCAAATCCCTCCGTGGCTTCACCTCTGCTCCCTCCACCTTGCACCCTCCTATGATCTACTTTGGGGTTGGTGGCCCCATAGCCCATGTCACCTGTTGGTTGAGGGGTAAATATTGGTCCAGGACACTGGGTCGGGGGAGGGGGGGGCGCTTCTTTTGAAATAGCATCGTGGGATCTTTTACATCCACCTGAGGGGGCACAGAGGGCTTTGGTTTAACATCTCATTCGAAAGCTAAGGATCAGCGGTTACAAAGTAAACATGTACATAGCAGGTTTCCTGTGGTTAATAAGTCAACCATAAGATGCAGGTGCTTTCAACAAACAATCTTGCCCATGGCTTCAGTGTACAAACTGAACCTTTTTACTGTCATGATAAGATTTGGCACAAGGTTGAGTATTTTGTAGGGGGTGAATGGAGCTGGTGGTTGTAACTGTTTTGTTGCACAGTGGAACCTCCTTTTATATAATGACCTAGATCATTTCCTATTTCTTCAAGTATCCTGATTTTATTTTCCACAAGAGCTTCCCTTAGTCCCATTTGCTTTTACAGGATAACCCTCTAAGGAATTTAGCAGTTTTGCCACAAATGATCTTTCAGTTTAAAGAGCTGAGTGCCTGAGTCATGATTTGTTGGTGGTATTATTGCGAGTCCACTACCCTGTACTAGGACCCTGCCACATTAACACAGTGCACTGAGGAAAAGCAAATGAAGGGCGAAGGAGCACTCATTACATGGCCCAACAGTGATTGATCACCCAGCCTGGTATCGGGACTACGCAAGCAGCAGATGCACCAGTTGGATTGGATGTCCCTTTCTGATTTTTGACTTTTTTATGAATGATTTTAAAATTGAGAAATTTCATATGCTTGTTCCTGTTTTAAATTCCGATACAACTCGTGAATCTAATTGAATGCAGCGGTCCCAGAAATAACGATGCATTAAGCGTGTTATTTATAGAATGTGCAGCGTTTCACATCTGACAAAGATCAGAAGTTGTTAGTTTCCTGCACAGATAAGAAAGGCTCAGATTCACACCCACAAGTCCTCATGTAGTGAATGCCTGGTATTGGTCATTGCTGTGGAGGGGTGGTTCAAAAGTGGAAGCCAGGCATTTCGCGCAATGAGGGATGAAGACTTATAAATATTAAAAGAACCAAAAGGTTTAATGCAGCAGCAGTTGAGAGCTTGTTAAACATTATTTTGTCAAAATGGAAGAAAGAAAGACTTGCATTTCTATAACATCTTTCACGACCTCAGGGCATCCAAAGCGCTTTACAGCCAATAAAGTACTTTTGAAGCATAGTTACTGTTGTAATGTAGGGAAATGCAACAGTCAATTTGTGCACAGCAAGATCCCACAAACAGCAATGAACTAAATGACCAGGTCATCTGTTTTAGGTGTTGGATGAGGGATGAATGTTGGCCAGGACACTGGGGAGATTTCCCATGATCTTTGAAACAGCACTGTGGGATCTTTTACGTTCGCCTGAGGGGCAGACTGGGCCTTGGTTTAACATCTCAACCGAAAAACTGCACCTCTGACAGCGCAGCACTCCCTCAGTACTGCACTGGAGTGTCAGCCTAGATTATGTGCTCAGGTCTCTGGACTGGGACTTTAACCCACAACCTTCTGAATCAGAGGAAAGAGTGCCACCACTGAGTCACAGCTGAGCCTGAAAAACAGAACGTGTGTAATAGTTACTATAAAATCTGACTGCTGAGTCACACGTTGAAATTTTCAGTAACATTGAACGACATATACTCTGGTATGATCTTTCCTAGCCATCTGTATGTGTAAATCACGGTGCAATGTTAAATCAGTCCAATGCAATGGGCTTTTATGGTGGTAAAATCGTGCTAGACCCTGAGTGCATATAATCAATCATTCTTCATAAGCAGAAGCTGAACCAGTTTTACAGAGGGACATAATGACCTCACAGCAGGTGAATGCTGCAGGACTCTGCTTGAGACTTTGTGCACCTATGAAAGACACTGCGGAACTGCACACCAACATCAACATAGATATCTATGTAGGCTGTAGCAGCATCTAAAGCACTACGACTTGCTAGCCTGTGCTTCAGGCTATTCTCTGCAGTTGAATAATCAAGAATCTGATCCACCTACTTTACAAAGATGGATAGGCATTTTACAACCATTGGTGGATGGATCAGTCATATAATCCATGAAACTCACAGTTGGCAATTAGCCAATGTGTTGTTGCATCAACCATGACCTTATCTTTAAAACCAATTTATGTTGAAGTCTGAAGGTTACATGGCAAATTAAAGGCCCATTTGGGCTTGGCATGTTTGGGATATATTACTTCACTGAGACTTGCTACAGCTATCAAATGTCACCTCGATTCTTGTCTTTAAAATCTGTATTCCAAAAAAAAACCCCTCTGCACTGTGATACAGGTCTATGAATCCCCAATTAGCATATTTAATTTGAGATATCGCAATTACTGGTTAATTGGGAAGGGAATTTCTTGTAATAGTTGGAAAATAAAGCATTGCAGAGGCATTTTTTAAAAATTCACTGCTTCCACCACCCTTTCAGGCAGTGAATTCCAGATAATAAGAACTCACTGCATTAACAAAAAAAAAAATCTCATCACCCCTCTGGTTCTTTTGCCAATAGTTGCCTTCTGTTGCTGCAGCAAACAACTCTTGTGGTTGTACTGCTACTCCTGCCGTACTGCTTCAGCATGCAGGTGTGTTTAGCCGATAACACGTGGCGCAGAGGGCCACAAACTAACAAGCCTGCATTTATAAAAGCGCCATTTACATTCTTGGGACCTCCCATAGCACTTCACACCCGAAGAATTACTTCCTCTGTGCACATTTCTGATCTCTTATATTACAAAATGGCTGTCGAAGCACTGGAGATGGTGCAAAAAAGATTCACAAGGGTGATAGCAGAACTGAGGAAAGGCTGAACAGGCTGGGGCTCTTTTCTAGAAAAGAAAAGGCTGAGAGGTGACCTGATAGAGGCCTTTAAGATTATGATAGGGTAGACGTAGAGACGATGTTTCCACTTGTGGAGGATTCCAATACTAAAAGCCATAAATAAAAAGTAGGGAACTCAGGAGAAACTTCTTCACCCAGAGAGTGGTGAGAATGTGGAACTCACTACCACGAGGACACATAGCACAAATGCATTTAAAGGGAAGCTAGATAAGTATATGAGGGAGAAAGGAATAGAAGATTATGCTGATAGGGTGAGATGAAGAGGGGGGGGGGGGGAGGAATCTCGTGTGGAGCATAAACACCGGCATAGACCAGTTGGGCCGAATGGCCTGTTTCTATCCTGTTATTTTTATAAGTATAATCACTGTTGTTTGATAGCCCGCTTCATGTACAGCAAAGTGGGGGATGGGATCCAGACTGAGGGGGAGCACATAAAGGTGTCGAGGCAGAAATATATATATATTTTTTTAAACAGCATCTCACATTGCGGCTGGGGCCGACCAGCAGTAGCATCACTTGATATCCTGCCGCCATGCTTTCACCAGGGAACAAAACCGAGGGAAACCGTTCAGGGTGGGAGGGGAGGAAAGAATGCCTGTATATCCAGTGGGGTGCCCCGATCTGGCTCAGCCAGATCACTTGATTCACCAGGAAATAAAACTGCATCAATGGGCAGGCAACCAAAAGGCACCTGGCACTTCATAGGAACAGGAGTAGGCCATTCAGCCCCTCGAGCCTGTTCTGCCATTCTATTAGATCATGGCTGATCTGTATCTTAACTCCATTTATCTGCCTTGGTTCCATATCCCATAATATCCTTACCTAACAAATCTATCAATCTCAGTTTTAAAATGATTAATTCTCCCCCAGCCTCTTGGGGGAGAGAGAGTTCCAGATTTCCACTCCCCTTTGTGTGAAGAAATGCTTCCTGACATCACCCCGGCACGGCCGAGCTCTAATTTTAAGGTTATGCCCCCTTGTTCTGGACTCCCCCCACCACCACAACCAAATCAGAGGAAATAGTTTCTCTCTATCTACCCAATCGACTCCTTTTAATCATCATAAACACCTCAATTAGATCACCCCTTAGTCTTCTATCCTCAAGGCCAATATATCCTTCCTGAGGTACGGTGCCCACAACTGAACACAGTACCCTAAATACTTCAGCACGGGCTGTAGCCAAATTTTTCCGGGGGAGGCGGGGGGCGTACTGCATTGGGGTTGAGGGCGCCAGACATCAGGCCAGTTTGAATTGTAGAGCGACCACTTGCCTTTAATGTAGAAAAACATCCCAAGGCTCTTCGCAGGAAGCGTAATTATACAATGTTGGACGCAGAGCCAAAGGAGGAGATATTAGGGGTAACTACATGCTTTGTCAAGGAGGTGGGTTTGAGGAGGGTCTTGGAGGTGGAGAGGTACAGGGAGGGAATTGCAAAGCATAGGGTCCAGACAGCTGAAGGCACGGCCGCTGCCAGTGGTGGGCAACGGTAGTGGGGGGTGCACCAGAGGCCAGAATCGGAAGAACACAGAACTTTGAGGGTTGTAGCGCTGGAGAAGATTAGAGACGGGACGGGACGAGGCCGTGAGATTTAAACACGAGTGATCGTTTTAAATTTGAGCTGTCGGACCGGGAGCCGATGTAGGTCAGCGAGCGCTGGGGTGATTAGTGAACGGGACTTGGTGCGGAGTGGGATACAGGGCAGTGGCGTCTTAGATGAGTTGAAGTTTATAGATTAGTTGAATTTTAGGCAACAGAACTCAAATAGAGAGCACAAAACACATCGGGGAAAGAAAGACTTGCATTTATATAGCGCCTTTCATGACCTCCAGACGTCCCAAAGCGCTTCACAGCCAATGAGGTACTTTTGAAATATAACTTACAATTGGGACTGACCATTAGTGTTGATGTTCAATGCAAAGTTGGAATTTGTTATTCGGTTGTATTGAGACAGGAAGGGAGAATGTGAAGCTAGTTGTTCCTCTGGCAAAACTGGTTACATTGTATTTTAATCATAAATTTGAATGGTATTTACATAGTAAAGGATTGCAGAACAGCTCTGGAATTCCCCTGTGTTCAACACTTGCAATTTTATTGATAGGAGTTTGTAACATTGAGCAGCAGCCAAATCCTGGAAATAGGGGAGGAGACAGGCAAAAAAACATCAAGCCAGCTCTAATTTTAGGCAGAGGGATAGATATTAAAAGCAGCCAACACACTGGGAATGTTTTAATTTCAAAAGTAAGTATTAAAAGTATTAAGTTACTGTTTAATGCTGCTGTACAGAACCTTCAGGAAAAGATCAGTACCATCCAGAACACTCTGATGTGACTGGCAATTGTGACTTTCAACACATAGTTTAACATTACATCTCCTATCATCGCACCATCTACTGGTGTCAGAGAAACATGGCATTCCCTATAGGAAATATTTACATAGAACTGTTCAATGGAAAGAGTGACCTGCTTTGTCAGTTTTAATAATAGATTTTATTTGCTATGTTTCTTGCACTTGGCTTTCTTCTACCTCTACAGCTTGAGATAGTTTTTTGCTTCAGGAAGCAGATTTTATTGTACTTGGTGAGAGTGAAACGGCTTTATAATTGTAGGGGAGAGAAGGGCGTAACTTGCTGACAGAAATCCAAAATCTCTTTAGTATGTAGGGCTACAAAGAGTTTTCTTAATGGTACTAACAAGTTGAAACTAAAGGTTGGTGCGTGTGATTGAAACTGGGGATATACAGCATAAAAGTTCTTTACTTTTTGCATTTTATGAACTGTAATGATGCCGTGCTTCAGCTCCTGTAGCTGCATATAGGTCATGGGGAGGGAAGAGGAAGCAGAAGTGTGGCATCCCACTCCAGATACTTGAGCACAAAATCTAGGCTGACACTCCAGTACAGTACTGAGGGAGTGCTGCATTGTTGGAGGTGCCGTCTTTTGGATGAGACGTTAAACTGAGGCCCTCTCGGGTGGACATAAAAAAACCCCACGGCACTATTTCGAAGAGGAGCAGGGGAATTCTCCCTGGTCAATATTTATCCCTCAGTCAACATCACTAAAACAGATTATCTGGTCATTATCACATTGCTGTTTGTGGGACCTTGCTGTGCACAAATTGGCTACCGCATTTCCTACATTACAACAGTGACTACACTTCAAGAAGTACTTCATTGGTTGTGAAGTACTTTGGGACGTCCCGAGGTCATGAAAGGCGCTGTATAAATGAAAGGAAGAAAGAAAAAAAAACTTTCATGATGATGCCGGTATTCCGTAAAGACTATCCTAAAAGTTCTGGAATAAAATGACAGTGTAACACTTCTCCAGTTTTTAATGCATGTGAGACTAGCGAGCCCTCGTTTCTTGCTGCCAAAAGATGAAATGTTACTTTTAATTTCTCTTGGTACAGGTCACAGGAATTTTATAAATCAATACTGATGCTTGGTGTTGCTGTGGGTTGGTTGTCAGTTGGTTTACAGATGGGGATCTAGTAATCTGCAGTCCACTCTATTTAGATTGTGGGGATAAGGCTTCAGAGCACCAGTAGCATTGGAGAAGCAAATGCAATACACAATCATTTAAACGTCACTGTTATCTGCGGGCTTTCCTAATGCCAGGGGATTCTGGCAGGGTTTCTTTGCTCCTGCATCCACCAGCCATCTATGTTCCACCTACGGGTGGGAAATTACAGGCTGGTGAACAGAGAGGTAGAAAAACCCAGCCAGCCATGCAGGGTCCCATTAGTGGCCTGCGTGGGCAGGCTCGGCACCTAGTCCGAACTATGACGGGAAAAGAAATTCTGGGGTTCGCCTCGTGCTGACTGGTACAAGTCTGTTTGTTCCCAACAGCTGGGGGTCAAGGCAGAGATACTACCTCTTGATGGTGATGGTCGTAATGAGGCGGGAAGCAACTAAGTGTGCTAATTTCCTGAATTGAAACTGCAAATTGCACTACCAGCTTCCTTGCGATCTGGTGGCTCAGTGTGTTGCAAGGGACGAATATGCTCAGAGCCCAGTGACCAATTGACCACTGCAGGTGCACGGCATAATTGCATCACAGCATCTATTCATGAACTCAACACAGGCCGTGTATGTGCTGACGTCATGTCTCATGACCGTGAGAAGGGTACATAAAATCCACAAAGATCGTTCCAACAGCACAACTGGTCAATGTTAGACTGGTAGCAGGGGCAAAGACCAAGGGAAAAATGGGCCTCGTTTATCGAAATCGTGTCAATTTTACATGCCATTGTCAGAAAGTAATGGATATCCATTCTGAAATCAGCCTCTAATTGTGAAATGGAGAAAAGATCTTGGTATCGGCCGTTTCCTCTTAGTCGAGGGAACTTCAGAATTAACCGTAAGCTTGGAAATGGTCACCCATCATATGAACCTCAGATTTAGATCACCGGCGAGGTATTTTGTTTTAATTTTGCAATTTTATAATCTATATGTTGAAAATCTTGCGTCTTGCACTTCCTGTGCCAACTTATGTTCATATGTCTAGTGAAACCTGCCTATGTAAACTTATCATGCTGTAATTCCGTCCTTCCGCCACTGGTTCAGCATCTGTTTTGTGTGTCTCGCCTCCTCAGCCTGCACTGCAGCGATCCTTCTATATTGCAACCAACCCTACACCTCCTGCTTTCCAAATTGCCAGAAGTTTTGTCAAAGTATTTAAAAAGAAGGCCAATGTAAGGCTTTAAAATGGGGACTGAATTGCATCTGTACACCCTGGTCCAATTATCCGGTGCCCTCTCACCCGAACACTAAACTGAGATTGACCAGTATAAAATAATATCGTGGGAATAGTGTCAGCCATGTCTCAGTGGGTAACACTCACCTGAGTCAGAAGGTTTGTGGGTTCAAGTCCCATTCCACAGACTTGAGCATAAAATCTAGGCTGACACTCCCAGTGTACTACTGAGGGAGTGCTGCATTGTTGGAGATGCCGTCTTTCGGATGAGACGTTAAACCGAGGCCCTGTCTGCCCCCTCAGGTGGACGTAAAAATCCCATGGCACTATTTCGATGAAGAGCAGGGGTGTTCTCCCCGGTGCCTTGGCCAATATTTATCCCATCACTTTTATATATAAAAAAATTATCTGTTCGTTATCACATTGCTGTTTGTGGGAGCTTGCTGTGCGCAAATTGGCTGCCACGTTTCCTACATTACAACAGCGACTGCACTTCAAAAGTACTTCATTGGCTGTGAAGCTCTTTGGGCCGTCCTGAGGTGGTGAAAGGCACTGTATACATGCACTTTTGTTTAGTGATCTTCTGTTTTTGGGGTTTTTGTTGTTGCTGGTGTCATCCCATGGTGACAGGTGGCGGTATCCTCTGTGTAGTTCGTACATGAAGACATCCACTTTGAAGAGTAAAGAATTCTGGTGCAACTGCTTGTTTGTTGAGGGATCTAGGAAATAAGTCAATATAAAGGATGTGACTGTGCCAGCATTTTGACCGGTTGCAAATTGTCAGTTCCTTTCCAGTTTCTCATGCCTGAATCAAACTCAAGTTGCTGACATTTTATACACACTGTAAAAACTTAACAGCCCATTGATAGACGGAAGTAAACCATGTGAAATGCATCACCTCTCACCACTCCAACTTCACTTTTTGTTGTGTTTTTGGTTTCTCTTCCTCCTTGGTTTTCGCTTCATGTACCTTTTTTAATGCTTGATCTTTTTTGCAGCCATCACATTTGGTCCACTTTAGTATCGGGGTTTTCCCCTTTGACAGATCGCTGCACTCAAAGAATGTGTGGGGAAACAGATGGCCCTGGTTTTTTTTTGCCTGGTTGGCCGAGTACCAACAGTGAGCCAGTTGGTCACTTAAGAGAGTATTGGGGAGAAAGTGTTCCCACTGGCAGGAGGGTCGGTAACCAAAGGACACAGATTAAGGTAACTGGCAAAAAATCCAGGGGGGAGGTGAGAATTTTTTTTACGCAGCGAGTTATGATCTGGAATGTGCTGCCTGAAAGGGTGGTGGAAGCAGATTCAATAATAACTTTCAAAAGGGAAGTGCATATGTACTTGAAACGGAAAAATTTGCAGGGCTACGGGGGGAAGAGCAGGGGGAGTGGGACTAATTGGATAGCTCTTTCAAAGAGTCGGCACAGGCATGATTGGGCATAATGGCCTCCTTCTGGTGTGCTGAATTATTTCTATGAAATATACTTCATGCTGATTACTGAGTCCTGAACCGATCATACAGGAGCCTTTAATAAGCTTTCTGTTTAAAACTGCCCATATCAGCTACAGACGGTGTCAGTGGACGTGCTGAGCTCATTTTAACTGCAAAAAAAAACACAAGGTGGATACAAATGAAGGCTGACTGATCTATTCTAGCTCATCCAGAAAGGAAGGACATACAGTTCCTATCACAGAATCTAGCTGTTAAATGATTCCAGGTTTTTACCTCCTATACCTGAATGTCCAATCCACTGGTTAATGAATCTTTGTGTAAAAGAACAAAACTGGGTACGATAGCCTAGTGGTTCTGGACCTGGACCAGCAACCCAGAGGGTGTGGGTTCAAATCTTGCCATGGCAAGTAGTGAAATTGAATTCAATCAAGGCACCAGATAAAAATGACCTTGGAAGTTGCTGGATTGATATAAAAAGCCAACTGGTACCTGCTGCTTCTACCTGGTCTGGCCTACATGTAACTCCAGACCCACACTATGATTGGCTCTTAATGCCCCTAGGGCAACTAAGGATGTGCAATTAATACTGCTGTGGCAGTGTGTCTCGCATCCCAAAAACAAAGACCACCCAGATTCGTTGCTAAAATTGCCTTTTGGGATTTGGGGGCCTTGTGTCTAGTAACCAGGACAATTTTTTTCTCCCTAAAATTACTTACTTTTTTTAAAAAAAGTATCAAAAAGGAGAGGGGAGGCTGAAACTATGCAGGGTGTAAAAGCTGTGTATGCACGTTTATATTGTGATGATGAAAAGCAGAATCGAACTGAGCCGAGAGCAGTTAACAATCCCAAGAAAATGTTTACAGGAAGTATCTTTTTAAAAGGGGTCCTCCGTTTTTAAGAGCAGCCTCTGGACGTTTGATAGAGAATTATTAGCTGTCACTGGGACTGATGGAGATGGGTAATAATAAAGCTAAGGAATTGTTGCTCGGCTAGATGTTAGGCTATTGCGCAGTGTGGCGCCAGGGGGGCAGCAGTGGGAGAAACCACGGTCAGCGGTCAAGCTGTGTATGTGCAGACCCTCTTGCTTCGGCAAAAGTCCGCCCTTCGTCCAGTCAGGACGCGACAGCGAATGACTCGCTGTTGTAAAACCCAGGGGACCGATCACAGCATGACAACTCAGATCACCTGATGTCGGTAAGCCAATGGTATGTGTACTGTATAGAGAACACTGTATTCAAAGAAAGAACTGAACTTTTTGTTCGTTCGCTGATGACTGCCACCATGACTGACGTACCGTAATAAAGTTCACCTGAATTTACCACCGGACTCGGAACCTTTTCTCCTTGGAAGCGTCGACCTACTGTATCACTTGGTCCGCAGAAACTATGAGGTCTTACAACGTTCCATGTGAAACTTTTTTAAATGGCTTCAGGAGCTCACTGCTACACTCAAACGCAGAGTGCTCAATCTAAAACAGTGGTGTAAATATCGCTGTAATGGAGATTAGCTTTCATGGATAAAGGGACCGCTGTGAATAATTGGGTGACCATATCAGTTGGGATAGTTGACTATATAATGCACCTACTGGTACGAAAATTATTTGCCTTAAGATGCTCCTTAAAACCTATCTCTTTGACCAAGCTTTTGGTCACCTGTCCTATTATCTCCTTATGTAGCTCGGTGTCAAATTTTGTTTAATAACGCACCTTGGGAAGTTTTACTACGTTCAAGGCGTTATATAAGTGCAAGTTGTAGTTTTGCTTAAGTACTTCTAAATTTCAGCTTTGTCAGTCAGCCAATTAACTTAGTGTTAAGTTCTCAAGTGAAATGCCAAGTCCTTACAGCAGCAAGGTTTGCCTGTGGTAGAACTGAATGCTGAGTTTCAAACATCTCATTTAGTGGCAAAATACTAATGCCCCCTTTTAATCCACCCCCATTTGCAATCTGGAACAGATTGCAGATCCCTGGAGGCACTGAAGCAGCAACTGTGGATAGTGCTTGATGTCGTTGCATTGCTTGTCTGCATCTTCGGGTGAACTCCAGCCAGAAAACATGGTGGCCAGCAGCAGGTTTTTACATTTGCTGCTGTTGG
Source organism: Heptranchias perlo (assembly GCF_035084215.1). Taxonomy (NCBI): domain Eukaryota; kingdom Metazoa; phylum Chordata; class Chondrichthyes; order Hexanchiformes; family Hexanchidae; genus Heptranchias; species Heptranchias perlo. Next base: position 2,542,191 of record NC_090363.1, read on the forward strand.
TGTTGCTGCCACTTAAAAAAAAACCTTCTGAAGTGGATCTCTGTTCCTTCAAAGACAGTTACATTCATACAATGGCTTCTTTTTTCAGATGTTAACAGACTATGTAGTTCCCACAGTTTCTATTTTTATTTATATAGCGCCTTTCACAACCTCAGGACGTCCCAAAGCGCTTTACAGCCAATGAAGTACTTTTGAAGTGTAGTCGTTGTTGTAATGTAGGGAACCCAAATGAGATGCTTTGTCTTAAATAATTGTTTTAAGTGTTGAGGGATAAATATTGGCGAGGACACAGGGAGAACTCCCTTGCTCTTTGAAATAGTGTCTTGGGATCTTTTTCGCCCACCTGAGAGGGAAGACGGGCTCAGTGTAATGTCTTATCCGACAGTGCAGCGCTCCCTCAGTACTTTGGAGCCATCGGAGTGGGGCTTGAACCCTCAGCCGTCTGATGCCGAGGCGAGAGTGCTACCACTAAGCCCAGGCTGACATCTTGGTAGGCATGTGCTCCTGGGGCTAACTAGTCAGCTTTCAGACTGACGGTATATCGGATCAAATGGAACCAGTTCCGGCCTTATATACTAGGGCATGAGCAAGGGAAAAAAAAATTTTGATAGACCTCATGTAGGGCCCCCTGATAGCTGTGAGTTCATCTAGTGAGTAACTATGCCACACTTGACCAGAGAGGTCCTAGATTAAATCCCCAATCTGTGCTAAGTTATCAAGGTGTTATCTGAGCGACAGGAGCAATTGAAATTGCAGTAACACCAAGTCTTGCTGTCCTAATATGTCCTTATGTTACTCAGTTGAAGCACCTTGGGACGTTTTACTATGTTAAAGGTGCTACATAGATGCAAGTTGTTGTCATTTTGGTGCTAAAAGGAATTGGAGCTGGTCAACTATGCCTTTTAAAGTTCGCTGTTCAGGACTAGGTGCCTAGAATGTTTTATCTCCTCCATCATGAACAGTATACCAGCATTTAAGATTATCCCTAGTTTGGATCGTTATTCCAAACATGTGCAGTATAAATAATTGGATCTGCAGCAAATTCAATTGTTCCTGTTCACTGAATACCAAGAATCGATATTTACTGTAGTGAAAACCGGCTTGTGTACTGATCACAGTATTTACATAGCTCACTAGTGCCCCATACTGACTGGAATAAGTTACTGCGACAGTCTAGACGAGATCCAGCGTGGATGTTCGGGTACATTTGAGTCCAACACATTATCTACAAAAAAAATTAAATGATCCAGCTGCTGTAATACTTCTTACTGTCGTGAAGGAGGTGAATGTGACCTGCTTGGCGTATCAGATTTTGGTATTCTGCCTACAACATCATTGCACACATCATGTCTGGAGATAATGGGCCAATTGTTCTGGTGTAAAACACAAACCAGCAGCAAAGATACCACATTTTATTTAGTTGTGCCCTGTATTTGTCAGAACTACTCACAACTTTCTACTTTTCTTATTCCACGTGAGCAAATAAGTTTTGTAACCGTGATTTGTGCTAAATGGATCAGCACAGTGGGCATAGACTCCTTGGTGCCCAATCTCTTCAGGACACGATGTGGAGATGCCGGTGATGGACTGGGGTTGACAATTGTAAACAATTTTACAACACCAAGTTATAGTCCAGCAATTTTATTTTAAATTCACAAGCTTTCGGAGGCTTCCTCCTTCCTCAGGTGAACGATGTGGAAATTTCCAACAACGTTCACCTGAGGAAGGAGGAAGCCTCCGAAAGCTTGTGAATTTAAAATAAAATTGCTGGACTATAACTTGGTGTTGTAAAATTGTTTACAATCTTCAGGACACTGCACAGTTCCAACCTTGAAAGGTGAAAAACGTACCTACTATCTCTCTCTAACTTGGATGGAACATTTGAAATGGCGCAATGTCCCGAAGGGTGTGGGAGTTGGAAGATGAATTGGGAGGTAATTGAAAATGTGGGCCAAGAGATCGGTTTTGAGACGACTTTTTAAGGTGGGAAAGACTTAGCAAGAGGGAGGCTTTAGGAAGAGAGTTCCAGCGTGAATGCTTTTGTCATGAGGGGTTTTGATAGAGCAGATAGGGAGAAAATGTTTCCAGTGGCAGGAGGGTTGGTAATCAGAGGACACGGATCTAAGATAATTGGCAAAAGAACCAGAGGGGAGATGAGAGTTTTTTTTTACGCAGCGAGTTATGATCTGGAATGCGCTGCCTGAAAGGGCGGTGGAAGCAGATTCAATAATAACTTTCAAAGGAGAATTGGATGAATACTTGAAGGGGGAAAAATTTGCAGGTGCCACAGGGGTAGAGCAGGGAGAGTAGGACTAATTGGATAGCTCTTTCAAAGAGCTGGCTCAGATACGATGGGCTGAATGGCCTACTGTGCTGTATGATTCGATGATTGTGCAGTGGATGGACAGCAGCGGAGGAAAAAGCAAGCTGGAACATAGGGCCAGCGCAGGTTGCAAAGATAAGGTGGGGAGCAGCCATAAAGAGTGCTGTACACGGGATGAGGATTTAAAAATCTTTTATCTGCACTATGAAAACGTTCACCGTATAAATCTCTTGCTTTTTTTTTTGCAGATGCCTGCCTCTATGACTGTGATACGATGGAGGAGATGGATGATTCCACCGATCTCTTTCGCTGCTTTGAAAATGGCACAGAGGTACTAAAGTTAGAATTCAGAAATACTATGCTTTTTTTCCCCCTTTTGTGGTACTATAGTGCAGCGTCGTATCTGCTTTACTTGCGCAGTGCTGGATTTGAGCCCTCGTGGAACCTTTGGAAGGTTATCCGAGGGAAATGTCTGAGCTCAAGGTGCTGCAGAGAAACTTTGGAAGTGGAGAAGGAATTTGGTGCAAGGTGGGGGCAACGCAGTGGCTACTGGTTAGGGGAGTGATGACGGACTGGTTGATGAGTGGGGAGTGCCTGAGGGATTGGTACTGGGGCCTATGCTACTTCTGATCTATACAAGTAACCTAAATCAGAATCTCAGTGCACAAAGGAATCATTAAAACCCTGAAAGTGCTGCAGAGGAGGGACAGTAGGCTGATCCCTGTGTCAGAGGAAAGGTTAGGAAAAACTTGGACTCTTCCTGAAGGGAGTTGCATGAGAGTGGCCCTAACAGATGTATTAAATAGAATTACATAGAATTTACAGCACAAACAGGCCATTTGACCCAACAAATCTATGCCGGTGTTTATGCTCCACACGAGCTTCCTCCCTCCCTACTTCATCTCACCCTATCAGCATATCCTTCTGTTCCTTTTTCCCTCATGTTTATCTAGCTTCCCCTTAAGTGCATCTTTGCTAGTTGCCTCAACTACTCCCTGTGGTAGCAAGTTCCACATTCTAACCACTCTCTGGGTAAAGAAGTTTCTCCTGAATTCCCTATTGGATTTATTAGTGACCATCTTATATTTATGGCCCGCAGTTTTGGTCTCCCCCAAGTGTGGAAACATCTTCTCTACGTCTACCCTATCGAACCCCTTCATAATTTTAAAGAAATCTATCAGGTGACCCCTCAGCCTTCTCTCTTCTAATATATAACCTATTAAGTGGAATAGTGAAGGTTAATATTGAGCAGTAGTTCAAGTTAAGTCACGATTGCTGGTGTGGTTCAAACTGGTAAAGGAAAGTTCAGTACTAATGTCAGGAAGTACTTCTTCGTGCAATGTGTGATTAATGCCTGGATTGATCGTCTAAGTGAGGGAGCGGAGGTAAATGCTCTGGAATTATTCCACAGGTTGTTGGATTTTGTGAAGTGGGAATTGTAGTTTTCAATGAGGTAGATGGGCCAAATGCCTTCCCTCAATTGTACTTCTGATTTTTGAGAATTGTATGTTGTAAGAATGAACTTCTGAGGAATTTGTTTGTAAATTTGGCGTTGGTCCATTTTGAAAGTGTTGATCCTTTTTATCCTGACTCAAATGAAACTAAGCATTTAATGACACTCAAAATCCATCAATTCAATAGTAAATGAACCAACTTTTGTCAGCGTTAGCACTCATATCTGTGTCAGAAGGCCACTGACTTCAAGCCTACTCCAGGTACTGAAGTACATAACCTAGGCTGACACTTCAGTGCAGTACCGAGGGAGTGCTGCACTGTCTGAGGTGCTGACTTTCGGGCGAGATATTAAACCAAGTCTGCCTGTTCAGGCGGACATAGAAGACCTTGTGGCACTATTTGAAGAGCAGAAACAGAGTTCTCCTGGTGGCTTGGCCAGCATTTACCCCTCAACTAACACTTCCAAAATCCGATTAACTGAGCATTTACCACATTGCTATTTGTGGGATCTTGCAATGCGCACATTGTCTGCCATGCTTGCCTACACAACAATGACTACTTCAAATATAATTCGTTGGCTCTGAAGAACTTTGGGTCTTGACATGAAGAGCCATATATAAATGCATATTCTTTAATGGCACGCAGTATCTTCAGACCGTTGTGGAGTTGACCATCCTTTTTTATTTGTACTTTTCAGTTTGACACCGATTTAGATTTGAATATCGAAATGGGACCACCAGACTCTCCTTGGAATCCGATCAATGGAGACATCATTTCAGGTAATAGCTTGTGGCTGGGTTGGGGCATTGGGGTAATCAGCACCTCCTTGTAGGAAATGTATATATCCAACGGCTCACATTTGAAAAGGAAAGATTTGCAGGGCAAAGGGGAAAGAGCAAGGGTGTGGGATTAATTGGTAGCTCAGCGAGCCGGCGCAGGTACGATGGGCCGAATGGCCGCCTTCTGTGCTGTATCGTTCTCTGATTGCCAGGCAGAGGAGCAAAATAATTACTCCCCTCGCAGTTAGAAAAGACTGGACCAGAGACGAGGTGCTTTGTGTGACCTCAAGGGAAAGGAAATTGAAAGCTACTGTCGAGCTACGCCACTCTTTGAAGGTCCTAGCTCCTGGCCCAAGCGGCCAAGCTTTCAACGTTAGCGTGGTGGGTTCAGTATTTTCAAGGCTGGTGGAGGGCCACCACATGAAATACTTCATCTTGAGGTGGGGGTTGTTGGGGGAATATTAAAAAGATTTTGTTTATTATTCCATCAATATATAACTAGCATTGGGACTCCTCCTCCTTTCACCGATCCTCCTGGTTTGAAGTCCTGTCAAGTAAATTGAAAGCGTCAGTTTGGCTCATCAGTCTCTCCTCTACGTCAGAAAGCTGTGGGTTCAAGCTCCAAATCTCGAGCACACAATCTAGCCTCACGTTCCGAGGGACTAAGGTGTGATGTTTGACCTTGGGAAACAAGATATCCCGTGGCATTATTCGAAGAAGACCAAGTGATTTAATACTCATTTACAGCACAGAAGGAGGCCATTCGGCCCATCGTGCCTGTGCCGGCTTTTTGAAAGAGCTATCCAATTAGCTCCATTCCTCTGCTCCTTCCCCATAGCCCTGGCAATTTTTTCCACCAAGTGTTCATCCAATTGCCTTTTGAAAGTTAATATCGAGTCTGCTTCCACCGACCTTCCAAGCTGTGCATTCCGGATCATCATAACTCGCTGTGTAAAAAATTTCTCCTCCTCTCTTTTCCCCCCCACCCCGGTTCTTTTGCCAATTACTTTAAATCTGTGTCCTCTGGTTACTGACCCTTCTGCCAGTGGAAACTGGTATCCCGGGGAACATTTTCCCCTCAGTCAGCACCACCAAAAGCAGATTATCTGGACGTTCATTTGCAGTTTATGGCACCAGACTGAGTGCAAATCAGCTGCTGAATTTGCCTGCGCAACTGACCGCTCTACAAAAATAATTAATTGCCTGTGAACTGCTTCGGGACAGGCTTTGCCTGTTCAGTTGGTAAAAGTAATTGCAACTTGACGTTTCCAATTTTCCCAAACGCTCTTTGGTGCATTTATAAGAACTCCAATCGTTCAGTCATAACCAGTTCCCCTGTCTTCCAAATGCAATTCATGGTGCAGTCACAATTCTGATCAATCATTCATGTCCAATGCTTGAATCTCTGATAGTGCGGTGCAGTATATGGCTGCTAGTTGGTGCTAATGATACCACTTGAAAAACAACTTGCATTGATATAGCACCTTTTAATGTAGTAAAACGTCCTAAGGCACTTCACAAGAGAGTAATCAGATAAAAAAAAATTGGCACCGAGCCAAATGAGGAGACACTAGAATAGGTTACCAAAAGTTTGGTCGGAGAGGTAGGTTTAAGGAGCATCTTAAAGGAGGAGAGAGTTTTTCCCCCCACTTCTGTTGTGCATTAGCCAACTTCAAATGGTGCCCAGCAAAGTGTTTTAAAACTAAGGCTTGAAGTTTAAAAAGAACTATGGCAGCTTACTACCAATGTTAGGACGATGCACCGGCAGTCAGAGGCTGGTAATTGGAGCCGTGTGTGTGCAGTCACACGCATTGGAGGTCTGTGTTTGCAGAGTTAAGTGGCTGTAGTAGGCAGCTTAATTGTAGATGCCTGCCCACACCTGCCAGGAAAGCTCCTTATCCTGTACCTCTTGCCTTTCGACATCGTCTGAACTGAGATTGCTTGCACCAGTGACGACGAGGTGAGGGCTTTGCTAGCAGGACTAGGATGGGTTCACCTTGCTGTAACAGGAGCGTTGCTTTTATTACCCAAGCCATTAAATGTTAATTAAGACTTAACTGTACCTTCAATAGATCTGCGAGTGAAATCGGAACCGCTTTCACCTGCATCTTCACGCTGTTCAGATTCCTCATCTTGTGACATTCCCCTTATACCACAGGTAAGCAGTATATCCTTTGCTTGTAACCCATCTAGTTGACTGCCATCTTGAATTGATGGTCATGTTCACATTTCACTTGCAATTGAGATAGTGCAAAACTGTGTTGAGTAAGCATTTGTTGAAACTACTTTCTGCCCGTCTTGCGTTTTTGTTTCTGGAGCCCCTATGTGTGAATGATGCCCTGCAAAAGCTCAGTCCGAGGCCCTCGTGGCACCTCTGCTGATGGGCAGCCATTTCTCTTCTCTTTCAAACAAAGAAAACCGCTCCGGACGTTCAATCAGAGAACATCTGTGACTGAGCCTTGCCTTCCCAAATGGGAATTGGATCTATACTTCAAAAGGAAAAACATTTGCATGGTGAGTGGGACTAACTGGACAGCTCTTTCTAAGAGCCGGCACAGGTGCGATGGGCCGAATGACCTCCTCTGCTGTATAATTCTGAGTTCTCCTGTATTCAGCAGGAGGCTCACTCGATCGATCTCCCGCTTGAGGACCACGATCCGCCATGTGCACGGACTGATGGTAATCACTGGCCCGTCCCTTGGAAAATTGGGCAAGAAGTAGAACACACGGAGAGTGTCCTTACTCAGGATTCACAGTGGTAGAGAAAGCCTTCTATTTAAATCATGCAGCCTGTTGCGAGCTTTCACTGCTGCTTTGAATGTTAAGGTAACCCTGCCTTCGAGCCCTTCCTTGCTTTTCTCTCGCTGTCCAGTCACACAAAGCAAGAGGAAATAGCGCAAACCTCCCAGCCAGTTGGGCTGAAGAGAGAGAGAAACAGCTGTTAATGCCACTTAGTGGTCCTCTATAGGCACAAAACGGGTATCTAGATCATGACTGAAAATCTAAAGTGTCTAGTGACTCCGCTGTGTCAGCCAGTGAGTTGGAGGTGGTCAGGATTTATGGCAGGACTGATGGCAAACAGTCTGCTTACTCAGCAAACAGAGTCTATTTAAACAGCAGGCTACAGCACACAGTCCAGAGAGTCTATTTAAAAAGAGTCTCCATGATCTACAGCGAACAGAACTCATGACCAAAACTGCAGCAAAGTCTCCCGATAAAAGCAGGGTGATTTCTCCAGCAAGATGCAGTGAGTGGAGGATACGAATTATGTGTGTAAAATCAGTCCCAGTTACTTACAGCAGTGCGGTCTCCAGGCGTGATTGACGGGCGAATTACCCAAGTGTCTCCATTCTGGGTGGGAATAGTGGTGTCACTATATGCAGCCCTGAAAGTCTCGCACCTATGGGCTTTGCCTTTGGTGGAGGCCAGGGAACAAGTGCCCATCTTTACATTAATATGTCATCCAAGAAAACCTAAAGGAGAAAAGGGGGTGGGGGAAAAGCTTTGAAAATAATGGGGAGCAAAACCCATTTTGTAAAATTGTACAAGTTGAGTAAAGTAACATGTGCTTAACTTTTTCAACGTGAAGACTCATCAGACCCTAAACACAGAGACAACTCTTCCAGCTGTGAAAACCGAGGACCCTCCGACACCACCGTGTACATTTGGGGATGTTCTCAACCCGCCTCTGAATGCCGTCCAGCTCAATGTCGTAAAAACAGAAAATGGGACCTCGCCAGTGAAACAAGGACCAGAAAGTAATGGCATTCTTTTAAAGTGGAAATTAAACTGTTCTTAAAATGTTGTTGACTGACGCTTGGTCGAGTTTCACTCTCCGGGTTAGGTGAACTAAACAGTGCAGTTGTGAACCAGTTGTCTGCTGCTTTACCATGTGCTGTCCTGAGAGCTAGGTCACACTGACTGTTTTGCCTGCTAGAATCTAAATAGTAACCCTCGTTACTAAGGGGAGGAGAAAGTGCTACACCACTTTAAATTTATACCAGAGGAATGAATGTTAGTGCCAGGGAACTGAACTCAGTAAGTACAGAGAGTGCAGCACAGATGCAGAGTGTAAAGCTCCTTCAACTGTCCCTCAACAGTGTGCCTCAGCCCCTGCTTCAGAAGAATGCCTGCAACAGCCCATGTAGGGTCTCAGAATGATCCAATTGGTGCTGAATTAGGGGCCATTTTACGCTTTGGCCGATATACAAACTGTGATTGAGACAGACCAAGCTGACTTCACCCACGGCCCTTCAGATACAGGAGACTTCCACTCAGTCATTCTGGCCTGGATTTGAACCAGGTCCTAGAGGTAAAAGGCCACTGCATCACCCAGTTCTTAGATTTTCTTTTGTAAGTTTACTTTATTCTGATTTAGCTGATGAATTTGTTAATTAAGGAATACCACTTCTTTAGCCGTTTTCATCATTCTAAAATTTACCCAGTTGCGTTTTATGAATTACAAAAGGTACAGTCATGTTTTAAGATTTGAGGCCCATGTTACCCTGTCCAGTTTCTGTCTCCATTGGATAATTTGATATTACTCATTGCAATTCTATTCCTGGTACTGAAATCAGACAGTGGCAGAAGTGTGTTGTGTATTTTATGTAACATTGGACTATTTGTCCTGCTGTAGTTTAACATTGTTTCTCCCACTCCCTTACTCCAGTACAAGCCACCACAAATATTAAGGCCAACAGCATCTTGTGTAGCAAGCAGACCATCCAGCCCAAACCGGTTGTCATGACTACGTTGCTTGTCGCTCAGAGCACCAGCCCGACAAAGACCATAATTCTTCAATCGGTGCAAACCAGCTTGCCCGTGTCCCAGCCGCAGACTCTGCCGTTAAAGCAAACCGTTCCAGGTACGCGTCTGCTGTCTTTTTTATTCAAAGCGCTTTAATTTTTTGGACTTCCTCTTTCCAGGGGCTTTTTGGAGAGTGGGGGTGAGCAGACGGACCCCTTTCACTAACTGTAAAGTTTCATGCTCAGCAAGTAGAAGCCGGGATTGCAAATCTCGCACCAACCCGAGGGCTGCTTTCTCTTCCTACCGATCGGTTATAGAATCATACAGCACAGAAGAAAGCCATTCGGCCCATCAGGCCTGTGTCAGCTCTTTGAAAGAGCTATTCAATTTGTCCCACTCTTTTTTTCCCCATAGCCCTGCAACATGTTTCCTTTTCAAGTATTTATCCAATTCCTTTTGAAAGTTACGATTGAATCTGCTTCCACCGCCCTTTCAGGTAGTGCATTCCAGATCATAATAACTTGCTATGTTTTAAAAAAAAAATTGTTCTAGCTCCCGTCTTTTGCCAGTTATCTTAAATCTGTGTCCCCTGGTTACCGACCCTCCTGCCAGTGGAAACAGTTTCTCCCTATTTACTCTTTTCAAAACCCTTCCTAACTTTGATCACCTCTATCAAATTTCCCCTTAATCTTCTCTGCTCTCAGGAGAACAACCCTAGTCTCTCTACATAAGTAAAGTCCCCTCATCCCTGGTACCATTTTAGTTGATCTCCTCTACACCCTCTCTAAGGCCTTGACATCCTTCCTATTGTGGGGTGATGTCAAATGGTTCTCCGAAATTCCTTGGCATTTGAGGTCCGGCTATCTGGATCCTGTCTCACCTCTTGCCCAAAGCTTACTCTAGAAGTCAGCAGCGGTGTCATGGAAACAGGCTCATCCAAGGTCAGGCCACTGAAAGCAGTTGGATTTATTGATGGAAATTACCATTGAAACGAAAAAAATATTTTATGTCGAATTGAGTGACACGAGTAACCGGGTTACTTTTTCTTTCCCTATCAATAAGCGATTCATTGGAAGTGAGATCTGTGAAAAGTGGTAAATTGCCTCCTTCCCTCTTCACTCCCCACCCCCCCTTCCAATTCTAACAAACCTAAAACCATGGGGGTTATGCACTATTTACACTCTGCCACAGGATGGTGCAAGTGAACATTGTGTGAACTATTTATGATGTGTATCTGTCATTCCCACCCTCCACAGTGATGGAAAATGGGAGCTGCTAAATACTTGCAATTATATAGCTACACAAAATACTTACATTGTAGTGCTGGGCTGATCCAGTTAGTATGTAACGATGCTCTAAATCAAACTGGAGCCCAGACACACACACAGCATCTCGATTAAAACAATATTCATACTCTGGCTAGAGCTTTAACATCGATGTGGGGTATTTAACCAGGCTGATTTTAAATGCAGTTGAACTCAGCTGATAGTTACCCTTTAATTTTTTCTTTACAGCTATAAAAGTTGTGTGTGTGTGTGTGTGTGTGTGTGTGTGTGTGTGTGTGTCCCAGTAAAGCCGCCCTTTCAGTAGTCACACTATAATCCAAGTATAGTGCTGCACAACCATGTGTGCGCTGTAAACATTTAATCAGTGCGATAAGATGTGTAAAAGGAATTTGATGTTTTATAGTAAACCAAATGAATCGGACCTGACTCACTTACCCTTTAGTAACATGGCATGACCCGTAAAACATCCCAGCTTCCTGTTTTAATGCAGGTCTGCTGTTTAAAACAATGTATTGCTGGCTGTGATGGGAGATACTTACACACCCAACTATAAAGGAATAGTGAATCTTTACCAGTGAACTTGAGGCGATTGGCATAGATGCATTTCAGGGGAAGCTAGATAAACACGAGGGAGAAAGGAACAGAAAGATATGCTGATAGGGTGAGATGAAGAGGGGTGGGAGGAGGCTCACGTGGAGCATAAACACCGGCATGGACCAGTTGGGCCGAATGGCCTGTTTTTATGCTGTAACTTATTTCCGATTTGTAACCAGCAGCATGTGAGTGTGATTGCCTGCTGCTTTATTCTGCGAGGGGAAGTAATCCACTCTGTACATGAAACGATGAAAACTAATTGGTGCCGGTCACTTTAAGGAGAATGGCCCAGGCCCATAACGGACTGAAAGCGATGGTAACTGGAATCTGTTTTTGTGAGAACACTTGTATTAAATGTCGTCTTCCTCCCCAGTGTCGAGGCAGTCAGTGGTCCTGTCCCAGTCAGACCTGGTGAGAATTCCTGTGCAGGGACTAATCAAGGTACCAACAGCAAATGGGGCGATTAATGGGGTCACTTCCAGCTCAAAGCCACCCAATGGCATCTGCAACGGGATCACCATCAACAAGTCTGCCACCAAACCAATTGTGCCAGCACCGGCGCAGATAGGAGCCAACTCTTCAGAGATTGACGTGAGTACAGAAGCAGGTGGAGAATGGACTTATCAACATTTGCAGCTTTAAATAGGGTAAACTTAATATCAGAACAGAGTAGGAACGCTGTTCAGGAAATTCAGAGTATTCAAAAGTTTACAGAATCATAACTTCAACAAATTTAAATATATGTCCATTGTCCATCCAACTCCTGGATTCGTACAGCTCAACCTCTCCAAAACAGTGTGTTCAGCTCTCCCATCACCTTGTAATGATGTGGAGATGCCGGTGATGGACTGGGGTTGACAATTGTAAACAATTTTACAACACCAAGTTATAGTCCAGCAATTTTATTTTAAATTCACAAGCTTTCGGAGATTTTCTCCTTCCTCAGGCAAATGTTTCAAGAGCTCCTTGAAGCCTACGCATTTATACATATTGAACAATACATGGTGTTTACAGACTGCCCCTGCAACTGCCCGTTGCCAAGGCAATCACCGTGTTCAGACAGAGAGGTGTCACCTGCAGAACCCCCGAATACACATTCAACAAAAAAACAAACAGGGAAAAAAAACAGAGAAAAAAAAAACACAGAGAGAGGCAGAAACATCCGGAAGGCAGAGAGAGCCAGCAAATGACCCATTATATTAAAAACATTATATTAAAAATATTATTTTAATATAATGGGTCATTTGCTGGCTCTCTCTGCCTTCCGGATGTTTCTGCCTCTCTCTGTTTTTTTTCCCTGTTTGTTTTTTTGTTGAATGTGTATTCGGGGGTTCTGCAGGTGACACCTCTCTGTCTGAACACGGTGATTGCCTTGGCAACGGGCAGTTGCAGGGGCAGTCTGTAAACACCATGTATTGTTCAATATGTATAAATGCGTAGGCTTCAAGGAGCTCTTGAAACATTTGCCTGAGGAAGGAGAAAATCTCCGAAAGCTTGTGAATTTAAAATAAAATTGCTGGACTATAACTTGGTGTTGTAAAATTGTTTACAATCACCTTGTAATGCAGCGATACTCCCCTCCCAGGCTGCCTGTTCAGGCTGAGCCCATGCCATTTCTCCAGGCCTGAGCTGGGCTTTCTACTCCACATCTGGCCCATTCCTAAGACTACTTTCTTCCGCCCCCAGAACATTACACCCCCTAACCTTGCCTCTTCATCATGTCAAGGATGGATTAATCAAATAACCTCACACTCTCGCAATCTTTAGCCAATCCAGAGCTCTATCACCCAAGTGCTGCCCTGCAGAAAGATCAAGCCCCGTCACCAACCCCACTGACCACCCCCAATCCTTTAGCACCCTTGCCCTGCCTTTTTTGGGAAATCTACCCATTCATACCTCTGATTTGGTTTGTTGCCTGTCATCGATCCCTCCACGGCCTGTTCTTCCTGCCCTCTTAAGTTTCTTCCATGGCTACCTCTCTCCTAGCCTTCTAAAACTTCCCGTTCAGCCATGTCTTTGGGATCGCCCTCCCCTAGTCTTCACTTCCTGCTTAGTGTCCATCTCTACCTCTTTTGCATGAGGGGCTAATGTATATTGTCTCTTCACTGTGCAACAGCATACAATGCTGTGCAATTATAATTGAGGGAGCGCTGTACTGTCGGAGCTGTCATCTTTTGGATGAGATGTTAAACCCAGGCCCCGTCTGCCCCCTCGGGTGCACATGAAAGATCCCATGGCACCATTCGAAGAAGAGCATGGGTGTTCTCCCCCCCCGTGCCCTGGCCAATATTTATCTCTCAACCAGCGTCACTTTTTTAAAAAAGATTATCTTGTCATTATCACATTGCTGTGTGTGGGAGCTTGTTGTGCACAAATTGGCTGCCGCGTTTTCCCTACATTACAACAGTGCCTACGCTTCAAAAATACTTCACTGACTGTAAAGCACTTTGGGATGTCCTGAGGTCGTGAAATGCAAGAAGCTGGTCGCAGTTTGTAGCTATTTCCCAAATCTGTCGGCTTCTTGAGCCAGAAGCGATGTGAGCCCGAACCTCAATCAGCCTTTCTCTCAAGATATGGATTCTCGAATTGTATCAGAGTAGCGCAACCATCTTATAAAAATATACACCTCTGTTTGCCGCCAATCAATGTGCAAATTCCACCTCCTTAGATAAAACTGCTAAAGCGACAGCAGCGAATGATAAAGAACCGCGAGTCAGCCTGTCAGTCCCGCAAGAAGAAGAAGGAATACCTGCAGGGCCTGGAGAGCAAACTGCGGGAGGCACTCAATGAGAACGAGAAACTCAAACGGGAGAACTCGCTGCTGAAAAAGAAACTAGAAAGCATAATATCTGAGGTGAGGTTTGCGTGTTTACAAAAGAAGTCAAATTGCTTTTCAATTCGCATTTATTTACAGCTTCATAAGTCAGCTTTTCCCCCTAAAATACTAAGCTGGCATGGATTCTATTTTTGTGCACATCTAGATTCCACCTCCCCTCCTTTTTAAGACGATCCTTAAAACCTAGCTTTTGGTCACCCGTCCCAACATCTCCTTATGTGGCTCGGTGTCAAATTTTGTTTGACAGTTGCTCCTGTGAAGCGACTTAGGATGTTTTACTACGTTAAAGGCGCTATATAAATGCAGATTGGTGTTGTGTCGGAGCAGTTCCAGTCACCCAAGTCTAGTTCTGTTTCTTTAATGTGCCAGCAGATGGTGCTGTTACTCCTGCTTTAACTGCAGTGAAGCTGCCTCTGACTTTGAACGCCTCCTCGCTTAACCTCAATATGCAGGAGCTCCTAACCTCCCTCCTACAGGCTTTTAAAACCCTAACGTGATGTCGCCTATTGCCTTACTGATTTATATCACCTCCTCTCCTCCTGCACTAAGACCTTCACTTGGGTTACTCAATTTGATATTTGTAATAAGATACATTCATAGAATGATACAGCACAAAAGGAGGCCATTCGGCCCATTGTGCCTGTGCTGGCATTTTGAAAGAGCTATCCAATTAGTCCCACTCCCCATAGCCCTGCAAATTTTTCCTTTTCATGTATATATTCAATTGCCTTATGAAAGTTACTATTGAATCTGCCCTTTCAGGCAGCGCATTCCAGATCATAACAACACGCTGCGTAAATAAAATTCTCCTCATCTCCCCTCTGGCCCTTTTTGCTGTATTTGTTTGATGGGAAGTTCCAAAGTTGTCCTTGAAGGCTGGGGAAAACTTAAGACAATAAAAGTGTGTTAGAGGGAGGGAATGTGAATACCGTTACAGCTCGAACCATTGGGAAAGCCTGTGTTACAACCGTATGGTCTAGTGGGAAGCAATCTGTGCTTGTGGGCAGTGTTGGAAATGATGGAATTCTCCTCAGGACCTCACCGCTGTGCTGAGCGTCAGGCTCAATAATCAGAGCAAAATGTCGGCTGCAGTCGTGGCAGAGATATTGGTGGGCGAGACCATGTTACCCTCCCGTATCGGAGGAGGATGCACAGTGTGTGGCAGTGAGTCATGTGGAGGGGACTGAAGTGGATGAGAGGCGAGCAGAAGAAAATGGTGAGGTCTTCACAGTGCCGTGACTTCTTTCACTCAGAGCAGAACTTGGAATGGTGCTGACAGCACCATCAGGCAGAGCGCGACACTTGTGCCTTTAATCTCTCAGCAAATCAGAGTACACGTGTCACTTGGGTATTGAACTCGGGGTTCCCAACAGCACGTTCCCGTGTGGGACATCTGTAAAAGGGATTTTCCATAAACCAAACAATTTTTTTTTTATCTATAAGTGCTGGGCGTTCACTAGAAAATGTGAAGTCCTCGTTTTGATTTTTGAAACATGAAATTTTAATTTTTAACTGGTTACGGGTGCGTTCCCCTCGCCTTTCATTCAAACGAAAATTCACACTGCAAAGCTGCAGTGGTGTCACCGATTGACCCAACAGCATGCTTCGACTTTGGGGGTAATTGTAACCGAACTCACCGGGCAGGAATCCCACAGGATCAGGTGGCTTCCCACCCCGCCCAATATTGCTTCCCCGCTGACATCAATGGAGAGCAAGATCGGGCGGGGTGTGAAACCAGCATTGCACCCGATCCCGGCAGGCGGGTCAGGTTAAACTTGACCCCCTTTGTTCCTGTACAGGTTCCCAATCTCAACGATAACTGTGCTACTGAGAAGCGTGAAAAAAATTGCAGGGATACGGGGGAACGGGAATAACGGGATTGCTCTTACAAAGAGCTGGCATGGGCTCGATGGGCCGAATGGCCTCCTGTGCTGTAACGATTCTATACCTAACGAAGAACGGGATGAAATGCCCGAGGGCAGCTTTCCCCGAATAATTCTCACGCACCGTGGCTGGCTATGGATCAGCGTCATCACGGCTCGTGGGAGCAGGTCACCTGCACTTTTACCACAGGATTGGTGTCTGAAGCGAGAATGAAGTGGTGGGGGGGGGAGCCAAATGGCCTAGGGAGTGCGGTACCGAACTAAATTACAGGCATTCCTTCAGATGGAAAGCTCTCAGTCCTCCAGTGAAATGGATAAAAGCTTTATGCCGGTTTCTTTCTTGTGCTTTGAAACATTTTATTGATCTGCATCCTGTCTTTTCGATTTCAGAATAATGAATTGAAGTTCGGTTCTGGTAACCGCAAGGCAGTGTGCGTGATGGTCTTTCTCCTCTTCATTGCGTTCACCTTTGGACCTACCAGGTGAGAACGAGTCCGCTGCATCAATTTTAAGAACAAAAATCCGGTGGGGATGTCCGCTGAATAGCGGAACGCTCATAAAGCCTTCCTCGAGCTTACGTTTTTTGTTAGATTTGGTCTCCAACGTTGGTGGCTGGGGATGTTCAGCTCCCGGTCCGGCAACGCCTTGAATTTAAAATTCCCATCCTCGTGCTCAAATCGCTGCATGGCCTCATCCCCTCCCTGTCTCTGTAGCCTGCTCCAGCCCTGTGACCTTCCGAGATCTCTGCGCTCCTCCAATTCCGGCCTCTTGTCCCACCGTTGGCAGCCGTCCAGGCCCTAAGCTCTGGAATTCCCTCCCTAAGCCTTTCCGCCTCACTACCCCCTCCTTTACGACGCTTCTTAAAACCTATCTCTTTGACCAAGCTTTTGATCACCTGTCCCAATATCTCCTTACATGGCTCGATGTCAAATTTTGTTTGATAATCGCTCCTGCGAAGAGCCTTGAGACGTTTTGGTATTTTTAAGGGTGTTCTATAAATACAAGTTGTTGTTGTTGGCTGACTCCCATTATATGGTCCATCGTAAGTTAAGCAGTTGCTGTCTGCATTAGGACATAAAGACCTGGCGGCGCATCTCCTCCTGCTCTTCTGCAGAGAGGAAACATTCGATCTGTCTGTCGGGCTGGTGACTTTATACACCCACTTTGTTGGACCAGGCTTTGGAGTCTCTTTTACATGTATAGAGTTTAATTGGATGTCTGCAGTTTATAGATGGGGATTGGGCCTTTTGATAATGACTTAACTGATTCCAATAAGGCAATTATTCGTAAATAATCTTGCAATGAAACAATTCCCACAGGTGTACAAATATTCTTGCCTTTCACTAAAAAGTTTGGTACTCCACATTATATTCTGTCTATTTATTGTGAGTGGGAGTTGTTGCTCTATATGTCTCGTCTTATAATTTCTATGTAAACCATTGTGCTTGGCATGTGAATTATTCAAAGAGGAGCAGGGATTTCTCCTGGTGTGCTGGCCAATGATTCTCCCTCAACCAACACCAATAAAAACATCTGGTCACTCGTTCGTTTGCTGTTCATGGGACCGTGCTGTGCACAAGCTGGCAGCTGTGGTTACCCATATAACAGCGACTGCAAGTTCTCCCCGGTGTCCTGGCCAATATTTATCCCTCGACAAACAACTAAAACAGATTACCTGGTCATACTCTCATTGCTGTCTGAGGGAACTTGCTGTGTGCCAATTGGCTGCCGCGTTTCCCTACATTACAACAGTGACTACACTTCAAAAGTACTTCATTGGCTGTAAAGCGCTTTGGGACGTCCAGAGGTCGTGAAAGGCGCTATATAAATGCAAATTTGTTTTCTCTTCACGTCATCCATTGCAGTCCTGCCAGATAATGTTCCATTAGCTTTATCGTGATTGGTTAGAACCAAGTGGTATCTCCACAGGGCTCAACTCCAAATGCACCGTGGCACACGACACAGCTCAGTTTTCGAACGGTTTAACTTGCCTCGTTCAGTGGAAACTCAGGACGCAGTTTGCACGGAAGTGCCTTGTACTGACCTGAGTTTAATTTTTAGAATTGGATTCTTAGGGCGGCAGAGTATCAAACATCACAGAAAGCCTCTTAAACTATGTGCAATGGCAAGTTGAGTTTATGGAGCACTATTTCACACACGGGGTAGTAGAAATTTGGAATTCTCTCTTTCCCCCACCCCCCAAAAGGCTGTGGATGCTGGGGGACAATTGGAGCTTTCAAGACTGAGATCGATAGATTTTTGTTAGGTTTTAAGGAATATGGAGTTAAGATACAGATCAGCCATGATCTAATGGAATGGCGAAACAGGCTCAAGGGGATCAATGGCCTCCTCCTGTTCCAATGATCAGGTTGGGTGACTTTGACTTCACGAGACAGTCAAAATTAAAGAACCTATTTTGCCAAATTTAAACTTCCCAGTGCTGGCCTAAGTATAATGAGCATTGGATCTTTTTTTTTTCTCAGCACCATGGTTGTAATTTAGGCTTTTGTGGGGAAATCTGGAGTTGTCTTTTTTTTTTAAAAAAAAAGTCAATATTGAATATCAGATGTGAGATTACAAAATTGAGTAGTAAACAACATCCCATACTGGTAAAATTTGGGCTTGGAAATTCAGTAAGATAGAAAAGCCCAGTGTATTTTGTGCTGTGCTTTTTAAAAAATGTAATTAAAGTTTGGTGTCAGTTTAGTGATTTTGCTCATTGCCATGGAACAAAGTAAAGGGATTTCTTTTTTAATTTTACAAAACAAAGTATGTAGAGCAAACCAGTTTTTAAATCTATATTATATTAAAACTGTGTACATTTCCTGTCCCAAAAACTTAACATCCTCTCCTCACATTTCAATTCAGCATTTATAATAGGAATTCCCTATTTACCTCTGTCTACAATGGGTTGTCACAATTCAGGCCTCCACCCAGTAGGTGACGAATGGCAGCTCCTCTATCCCAGCAGCAAGGTTGTTAGTACCAGCACCCGTGAATCTCCTGCCTGCTCTCCCTTTTGAAGTTCGTGTAAGTTCTCAATTGTGGAACTATTGCTTTGTGACTAATTTTTGATGCATCTAAACGCGTGTCCTTCAACTTTCCCCATTTCACTTTTATCTGGAACTCCGATCTTCACCTGGGCCACCCTCCAAATACCATGAGCGAAGGCACGTGACGTTTATTAGTTATTTAACAAAAACTGAAGCTTGTTCAATAATATAGCTTTTCTATATTTTATGTACTGAGAATTCAGGAACTCTGATCTTAAGTGCTATAAATGTCCTAAGTTCAATTTTACAGCTAAGCTGGCACACTGCTGCGTTGAAGCAAATGATAGGATAGCTCACCTGCCTGGATTGCAGATTACAAAATTATAACTAACCACGGCTTCCCACCAGTTGTAGTTTGTAGGTGAGGTACAGTGGTGTAGTGGTTCTGTTACTGGGCTAGTAATCCAGAGAACGTTTATTCAGAGCTCGCCATGGCCATTTGAGAATTTGAATTTCGTTTTTAAAAAAGCTGCTATCTGTAAAAGTGACCGTGAAGCTGTCGGATTGTCCTAAAAACCCAACTGGTTCATTAATGCCCTAGAGGGAAGGAAACCTGCCGTCCTTACCCAGTCTGGCCTATGTGAGTCCAGCCTCACTAATGCCCTTTAGGGAAGGAAACCTGCCGTCCTTACCCAGTCTGGCCTATGTGAGTCCAGCCTCACTAATGCCCTTTAGGGAAGGAAACATGTATTCCTTACCCAGTTCTTTATTGAATTGCAGGCCTCAAAGATACTAATGCTGCACGATAGCTGGAATTTTTTTGGTGATGCTTTTAGAGGGCAAACTTAGAGAATGTGGGAGGTTGCAGTTTTTCATGTTCACTGCCTAAGTAGCTTTTCTTTTGAGAATCATTAACAGTTGTTACACTTGTGATCCTATATAATGGGCAGTGCAGTTTTTTTCTTACTCTGTATTGGGGTCCCAGGGGGAGGACAGAAAGGCCTTTTGCAGTTCACTTGTGCACAGGACAAAGAGTGAGACTTGCCTTTTATATAGTACCTCATCACGTTCCCACGCTGTTCCTGAGTGCTTCACAAATGGTTAAATAACTTTTGTAAGTGCAGTTCCCCTTATGCAGGCAAATGGAGCGGCCAATTTGCAAGATCTCATGAACTGCACAGCAGGTTCAACGTCTATTTAATCTGTTCTTATGGTGGTGTTGGTTGAATGAGGATGGCCACTTCCTGCCCTCATCTAGTGAAGTTACTTTATCTGGTGGCAGAAAGTGAGATAAGCCTGTCTACGGTCGGCCTCCCACCACCCAAGTTTTAAGTCCTTGTTTAAGTGCTGCACCTAGTGGCTCAGAGTACAACACCCGCCGACAGTGGCAGGCAAGCTAAGGTCTCTGCATTTATTAACTTGCAGCATTTCAGCTTGGTAATCGAGCCCTTATCCTCCTGATCTCACGGGCCCCCAAGTCATGGAATGTGTGACATCTGAACTAAAATGCATTGAAGGAGGAGAAGAGTGAAGATCGGTGTGCGCCTTAATCAAGTGCTCAACAGAACCTCTTCTTTGAAATTTGATTCATTTTTTCCTGAAACCCCTACTCTCTTCTGATTTGTTTTTAAAAAATTTCAAAGAGCTTGTGCATAGCTGTTTATTCAGGCATGCTGCAGTCTGTGGTTTGTGTATAAGGAGCAGCATGATTCAATGCATAGTTTCTGAGTTGGAGCACATCCTCCTTTCACAGAGTTAGGGTCATTAGTTACAATTATGCAAATAATAGTTCCCAGAATTAACTCTGTTTCTTTGTGTACTTTAGTCAGTTAACCCTCGTGCCAGGGATCCTCAGACTGTTTGTGTGAAAGGGAAGTACGTGCATTTCTATAGCGCCTTTCAAACCAACAGAGTACTTTTTGAAGTGTAGTCACTGTCGCAATGTGGGGAATCGCAGCAGCCAATTTTGCGCATAGCAAGATCCCACAAACAGCAACGAGACACACGACCAGATAATCTGTTTGTGATGTTGGTTGAGGGATAAAATATTGATCAGGACACTGGGGAGCACTCCCCTGCTCGTCTTTGAACAGTAGCGTGGGATCTTTTACGTCCACCTGAGAGGGTTCAACGTCTCATCAGAAAGGCGGCACCTCCGTTAGTGCAGCACTCCCTCGGGACTGCACTGGGAGTGTCGGCCTAGATTATGTGCTTGCATCTGTGCAGTAGGACTCAAACTTGCGACCTTCTGACTCTGAGGCGAGAGTGCTACCCACTGAGCCAAGGAGGATCTTGTGCAAAAGATTGGTCCATTTCTGTAACCATCTTGTCCTAAATTCTGGAATAAAACTGTCAGCTATCCGAAAGAAACCCAGTGCATTCATTGGTATTCAGCCAGCAAAAATAACCGCTGGTAAACTGACAAACACAGATAGCGGATAACAATGGGGCAGAGATCTGATTATCTCGGGGACCACTCGAGGTCTGGGGACCCCAGTCTGAAAGCTTATGCTGCCCCCATCTCCGGGGAAGCACCTATCTCTCTCAGCTTTGAACTCAGAGTGTGATGGTGAAAATATTACTGTTCAAGGTGCTCGCATGTCAAGAATTGTTTTATTACTATAATAGGTCCAAGCATAAAAATCAGAATTTTAGCTAAAAACGCAACCCTTCAATCATCTAGTTGTCACCACCATCTACAAGGCACAAGTCAGGAGTGTGATGGAATGCTCTCCACTTGCCTGCATGAGTGCAGCTCCAACAACACTCAAGAAGCTTGACACCATCCAGGACAAAGCAGCCCGCTTGATTGGCACCCCATCCACCACCCTAAACATTCACTCCCTTCACCACCGGCGCACAGTGGCTGCAGTGTGTACCATCCACAGGATGCACTGCAGCAACTCGCCAAGGCTTCTTCGACAGCACCTCCCAAACCCGCGACCTCTACCACCTAGAAGGACAAGGGCAGCAGGTACAATGTGAACAACACCAACTGCACGTTCCCCTCCAAGTCTCACACCGTCCCGACTTGGAAATATATCGCCGTTCCTTCATCGTCGCTGGGTCAAAATCCTGGAACTCCCTTCCTAACAGCACTGTGGGAGAACCTTCACCACACGGACTGCAGCAGTTCAAGAAGGCGGCTCACCACCACCTTCTCGAGGGCAATTAGGGATGGGCAATAAATGCCGGCCCTGCCAGCGACGCCCACATCCCATGAACGAATTTTTAAAAACTTTCTGTCACACACACAATCCAGTTTTTTCGGTTGGGAACCAGCTTTAAAGGTCAGTTTTATAGGCAGTCCAAACAAAATATAAAGCTTGACCACAGCCTGATTACAGATGTGTAACCCGCAGCCAACAGCCCCCGTCCCGACAAATAAACAAAGTTGTTGCGGTTTTACTGAGGGGGAAATGATTGCCTGTTAACTCGCGCATATATATATTAGAGTGCACAAAGAAATTGCTAGAGGAAAAAGACCATCCTGGTAATTGCATTCTCATCCTTGTGTTCAAATCCCTCCATGGCCTCGCCCCTTCCATATCTGTGTATCCTCCTCCAGCCCTACAACCCTCTGAAAACTCAGCATCCCTGATTTCCTTCACCCCACCATTGGCGGCCGCGCCTTCAGCTGTCCAGGTCCTAAGCTCTGGAATTCCCTCCCTAAACCCCCCTGCCTCTCTACCCCTCTCTCCTACTTTAAAACCTAGCTCTTTGACCAAGCTTTTGGTCACCTGTCCTAATATCACCTTACGCAACTTGGTGTCAAATTTTTGTCTGATGATGCTCCAGTGAAGTGCCTTAGGACGTTACAGGTGTTACATAAATGCAAGTTGTTGTTACGACAACAGTGGAATTGTTGACTAATCATAGCAATCAATCTCTATCAATTAGTCGACAACAGACCCAGACATGAGGCGAGGAAAACTCCCAGTGGGGGTTCCCAAAGCTCTCCATAGGTCCAAAGTCACCTGTTCCTCCCGAGCTTGTCACTCTTACCACATCTCATGTCTCAAATTACTCATCCCAAAATGTTGTTTTGCACCTGTAAGATGAATAATTTCTGATGCAGAAATCCCCTGAAAAGTTGCCTTGGTGAGACAGACCGTTTTATTTTGTCAGCTCTCAATACTTCGGAAGGAATTTTAAAATTGAATCGCATTTTAATTACATGTACTGCTGCAGTGATGAAAGCAACAGGTGGTGCAGCTGCAGCATAAAATAAGCTGCATCAACACATTCCACCTGAATTGATCTTATTGGGTATATTGTCAGCCACGGCTCAGTGGGTAAGACTCTTGCCTCTGAGTCAGAAGGTTGTGGGTTCAAGGCCCACTCCAGTGACTTGAGCGCAAAATTTAGGCTGACACCCTCAGTGCAGTACTGATGGAGCGCTGCACTGTTGGAGGTGCCGAACTTTCGGATGAGACGTTAAACAGAGACCCGTCTGCCCCCCTCGAGTCCCGCAGCACTATTTCGAAGAGCAGGGGAGTTCTCCCCGGTGCCCTGGCCAGTACTTATCCCTCAACCAACATCACTAAACAAAACAGATTATCTGGTTGTTATCACATTGCTGTTTGTGGGATCTTGCTGTGTGTAAATTGCCTTCCGCGTTTCCTACTTTACAACAATGACTTCGCTTCAAAAGTACTTCACTGGCTGTAATGCGCTTTGGGACATCCTGAGGTTGTGAAAGGCGCTGTATAAATGCAAGTTCGTTCTTTCTTTCACTACCAGATTTCTTGAATTTGGTTCCATAACTTGCCACAGTGAGTTTTGAACTCCTGAATCTGGATTACTGTCCCAGTACCTTAACGACTACAATACTGTACCCAACATGGACAGTTCGAGTGGGTATGAGTCCAAAGCATAAAACTGTCCCTAATTTGTCCCCAATTAAAAGTAATCTATCCTAGAGACAGCAGGGTGGCTGGAGTGGGAACTGGTGAAATGTATGCTGGTAGGATTGCAGAACGTTGTGACAGAACACAGGGAGCACCGGGAATGGCAGTGTTCCATACCCCGGCACTAAAATGCCTGAAGTAAAAAAAGACAGACAGACTTGTGTTTATATCGCGCCTTTCATGACCTCAGGATATACAAAGCACTTTCCGGTCAATGAAATACTTTTGAAGTGTAGTCACTGTTGTAGGAAACGCGGGAGCCAATTTGCACGGGTTTGGGGGGGGGGGTCGGAGGTTGAGGTTAGGGACAGTGGGCACCACAGGGCGTCCATTATATAATCGATCAAGACAAAATACTGATCTAGTTCACATTCTGTTTCTTTTATAATAAAAACAGAAAATGCTGGAAACACTCAGTAGGTCAGGCAACATCTGTGGAGAGAGAAACGGAGTTGACGTTTCAGGTCGATGACCTTTCATCAGGACAGTTTCTTTTACTTCATCCATAACTCTGCTGCCCATACCCTAACGGCTTATTCAGCTTTAGAAGAGATATTCTTGTCGTCTTCTAGGATCTTCCACCCATCCATAAACCTGAGCACATCCAAAACTCTGCTGCCCGCATCCCAACTCACACCAAGTCCCGTTCATCCATCACCCCTGTGCTCACTGACCTGCATTAGTTGCCGGTCTGGGCACGCCTCGGTTTTAAAATTCTCATCCTTGTTTTCAAATTCCTCCATGGCCTTGCCCCCTCCCTATCTCTGTGACCTCCTATAATCCTCCGAGATCTCTGCGCATCCCCAATTTTAATCGCTCCACCATTTGCGGCCGTGCCTTCAGCTGCCTAGGCCCTAAGCTCTGGAATTCTCTCCCTAAACCTCTCCGCCTCTCTACCTCTCTCTCCTTTAAGACGCTCCTTAAAACCTACCTCTTTGACCAAGCTTTTGGTTACCTGTCCTAATATCTCCTTGTATGGTTCGGTGTCAAATTTTGTCTGATAATGTTCCTGTGAACCGCCTTAGGATGTTTTACTACGTTAAAGGCGCTATATAAATGCAAGTTGTTGTAGTTTGATTGGATTCCGGGTTAAAACAGGCAAGCTTGAAGTAAAGGAAGAAGTAAACCTTAATTTTTCAATGCTGTCATTAGGTTCTAAACAACCCTTTTGAATGAAAATGTTTAGACAGCAGTTGCTGTAAAATTTATACGTTGCATGCGTTTGATGAAGTACCTTATCTCGAACTCGATCGGATTCTTGCCCAGAGATGTTTGTGGTTTTGGGATGAAATGGAATTGGGCTTAATTATTGTAAGCTTTTGCTTACTGACTAATTTCTGTAGTCGGAATAAAATGTGCACTGCTGCGCATTCCACCCACTAATTTTTACAGATGCTGCACAGAACTGTCATTAAACAGCAAAAGTCACTGACCGTAGACGGACGACTTCTCTCCCGGTCGAGCTCCCACTTCTGCAACACCCAGTCAGCTTCAATCCAGTAACCGTATCCGAGCAGTTCGTAGGTGGTGTTTTCCTGTCGATCAGATGGACGTTCTTCACAAACAGATCCTTGTGTTTAACCAGCAGCGCCCATTCACCACACCTACATACAAAGTTACAAATTAAAAAAAAGCAAGAGCTTGCATTCATATGGTGCTGTTCACGACCTCAGGACGATCCAAAGCGCTTTACAGCCAATGAAGTATGTTTGAAGTGTAGTCATTGTTGTAATGTAGGAAATGCCAATTTGTGCACAGCAAGCTCCCACAAACATCAATGTGATAATGACCAGATAATCTGTTTGTGATATTGGCCAGGACACCAGGGAGAACTGCCCTGCTCTGAGCAGTGGCCGTGGGATCTTTTATGCCTACCTGAGAGGGCAGACGGGGCCTCAGTTTAACGCCTCATCCGGAAGACGGCACCTCCGACTGTGCAGCGCTCCCTCGGTGCTGCACTGGGAGTGTCTGCCTGGATTTTGTGCTCGAGTCCCCAGAGCGGGACTTGAACCCACGGCCTTCTGACTCAGAGGGCGAGAGTGTTACCCACTGAGCCAAGGCTGATCATCTTTACTGTTCAGATTACTAATGGCTGCTTTTCACCTGTTTTCCACCCCCCTCCCACCTCGTGCCAGCATAACGGAGAAGAAGCCAGATCTCTTCCAAAAGCAGGAGGACCATACCTACGTCAGGAGGCATCTGCTGGATTTCAAAGAGGAGCTGGGCACAGAGAGCATGACCGAGGAAGCAACAAAAGATTACACGCAGAAGGACAAATTCAGGTAACAAACCACATCAGGCAAACAATGTGGGTTTTTCCATCTTCTCACCTTGGGTGGTTTAAATGCTGCGCTTTGAGGCACCCGAGAATTGAAGAACATTCCAGAATAATCCAAACCGGGTTTGGGTTTCCGAGATACGAACAATATCTGATTTATTTTTTTTTGTCGCGGAATAGCGCATTGTAGATATTGAACTGAGCAAAAGTAGGCTGGACTATCACTGGCATATCTGCCTATTTGTAGTGGTGGTTTGAGTGTTTGTACAAGCTGCCGCCAAAAGATGTATAATTTGGAATAAAAACAGAAAATACTGGAATTAACACGTCGGATCAAGGGAAAAGACAGATGATGTTTTGAGTGTGTAACCCTTCATCAGAACTGGGCTACACATGAAACGTCAGTAAGCTGCCTCCTCTTTACAAACGCTGACTTGACCTGTTGTGTATTTCCAGCAGTTTTCCAACATTTACAGTTCTTTTTTTAAATGTTCAGTCACTAATGTTGACCTAATGGCGGGATTGGTCTTGTCTGCTAGTGTTACATACTCACTGTATTCCTGAGAATTGGTGAGCATGCTCATAGAATCCTACAGCACTGAAGTAGGCCATTTGGCCCATTGTGCCTGTGCTGGCTGTTTGAAAGAGCTATCAATTGGTCTCTTCCCCATAGCCCTACATTTTTTTTTCCATTTCAAGAGTCTACCCAATTCCCTTTTGAAAGTTATTATTGAATCTGCTTTCATCGCCCTTTCAGGCAGCGCATTCCAGATCATAACTCACTGCGTAAAATAGTTTCTCCTTATCTTCCCCCTCTGGTTCTTTTGGCAATTATCTTAAATCTGTGTCCTCTGGTTACTGACCCTCTTGCCAGTGCAAACGAGTTTCTCCTTACTTTATCAAAACCCCTCTATAATCTCCCCTTAACCTTCTCTGCTCTCAGGAGAACAACCCCAGCTTCTCCAGTCTCTCCATGTAACTGAAGTCCCTCATTCTTGATCACCTGCTCAGTACTTCTACTACTGTCTGTGAAAAAATATGCCTTGGTCAGACACCTTGGCGTTTTCATTAGCAGAAAGCCTTTGCCTCAAGCTGTTGTTTGCTTTATATTCAAATAATTAAATCTGATTTATACAGTCTTTTCACATTTCCCAAAATGTCACATGGGTAGTTTTTGGCTTTGAGAACAGAGTGTGACTATCACTTCATTCAGAGCTTCTGCAGGCACTCCACTAAGTGTCCTGAAGTAATACTTGAATGGGGGGAGGAACTAAAAGGTACAACAGCTCGGCAAAATGCATAGCATGAGCCTGAAAGGGGAGAGGGGTTGCATGGATCAGATATTCAATAAGATGTCTGAAAATAACCTAATGAGGAACAGCTTATTCAGCTTTAAAAGAGGTATTCTTATCTGTTCATCTTGGATTGTCTGTGAGGTATCCCATCTTCCACCTATCCATAAACTTGAGCACATCCAAAACTCTGTTGCCCGTATCCTAACTCACACCAAGTCCCATTCACCCATCACACCAGTGCTCGCTGACTTACGTTGGCTCCTGGTACAGCAATGTCTCGATTTTAAAAATTCTCATCCTTGTTTTCCAATCCCATCCTATCTCTGTAACCTCCCACAACTCTCCGCGATCTCTGCACTCCTCCAATTCCGGCCTCTTGCACAGCCCCGATTTTAATCGCTCCACCATTGGCAGCCATGCCTGCAACTGCCTTGGACCTAAGGAATTCCCTCCTTAAACCTCTCTGCAACTCTCTCCACCTTTTAAGACACTCCTTAAAACCTACCTCTTTGTCCAAGCTTTTGGTCACCTGTCCTAATATTTCCTTATGTGGCACGTTGTCAAATTTTGTCTGATCACGCTCCTGTGAAGCGCCTTTAAGTTTTACTACATTAAAGGTGCTGTATAAATGCTGCTGTTGTAACATCCCATGTTGGTTGGGGGAGTGGGTAAGTTGTAAGATGTGACACCCCTACACTTCCAGTAGGCCTTTGAGAAGATGCATGAGCGACTGCTTTACAAGCTAAGGTCAGTGTGTATCCAAGGTCACAAACTTGAGTTGCTAACTGGCCAAAGAGAAGGAATCGTTAATTGTACGCAGAGCAAGGTTGCATTGCGGGAAGGAGAAAGTATTGCATAGGGTTCCCCAGGAGTCTGCTGGATTTCTCCTATGTCCTGGTCTATACAAACTAGATTGAAATCGCATTCTCAATGCGAGGCAGTTAAATTCACTGACGCCAAGGTTATAGAGAGAAGAGAACTTGATAGGAGTTTGAACCTGGGCTGACAAGTGGCAATTGAAGTTTAATGCAGACAAATTCAGGATACTGCATGTTGAAAGAAGGAACAGATGGCACATGTACTGCATGGGTGGGATAGAACATGTCAAGGGGAAGCTGAAAGATACCAGCAGGTGTTAATTGATCCATCACTCACCATGGATTCTACGTTGTATCGCCAAATTAGGGGAGTTCAAATCCCTGGAAATCATGCTGGAACTGTATAGCTCTCTGGTCAGGCTGTGCCTGAATCATTGCATCAATAGGGAGGCACCCAGACCCCTGGAAGCAGTGCACAGGAGAGCAAAGATGTTGATTCCCAGTGTCTTGAGGGCTCCCGATGTCTGGGGAAAAGACCGGTCACAAACTATTTGGTGAGCTTGGGTTCTCCATTGACCGTCTAAGGGAAACATGAGGTATATGAGATATTTAGGAGTGTAAAGAAAGTTGAGGATGCTTTCCGAGGCACTAGGGCAGAAAAATGAGAGGACGGATTCACGATTGTGAAAGGCAGGTTCAGGACTGACGTTGGAAATTACAGTATACAGTGTGATCAGCAGCTGGGATGGGCTGCCATGTTGTGTGTACCCTGGATTGATTTAAACAACTGAATGCTGTAATGGGAAGATGATAGGGATGGATTAGATTAAATGGGCTGAAAGGCCATCATCTGAACCCATCTTGTAATCTAAACTGCTTTGTTCTTTTTTTTTGCTGCCCGTATCCTAACTCTCACCAAGTCCCATTCACCCACCACCCCCTGTACTCGCTGACCTACATTGGCCCCTTGGCTGGCAACATCACAATTTTAGAATTCTCATCCTTGTTTTCAAATCCCTCCGTGGCCTCGCCCCCTCCCTATCTCCGTAACCTCCTCCAGCCCTACAACCCTCCGGGATCTCTGCGCTCCTCCAGTTCTGGCCTCTTGCTCATCCCTAATTTTCATCGCTACACCATTGGCGGCCGTGCCTCCAGCTACCTAGGTCTTAAGCTCTGCAATTCCCTCCCTAAAGCCCTCTACTCCTCTGTCCTCCTTTACAACGCTCCTTAAAACCTACCTCTTTGACCAAGCTTTTGGTCACCTGTCCTAATATCTCCTTATGTGGCTCGGTGTCAAATTTTGATGGATAACGCTCCTGTCCAGAACCTTGGGATATTTTACTACATTAAAGGCAAGTTGTTTTCCCGTGTGTGGAGTCTATGTACTTTAAGCTGCAGGCTGTGGAAGAAATAACTCACTGTTGGTACGTACTTGACTTAAAGTCAAACGTTCACGGCTATTTTACATGGATACCCTGAACCTGGTTACCGGTTATGCTTTTCTTTATTCTCCATGTTCAGAGCGGTGCCCCGACTCCAGAAGAGTTAAATCTGATTTACTGTGCTGAAAGTATACACTTTAATCTTCAGTGAATCTCTCAACTGCTGCCAATTTCCTCCAGGGTTGTGCAGTTATATTTTATGATTAGTCTGGTTTCCAGGGCAGCATTGGTAAACAGGTAGCTTGCCTTCTGACCTCATCTCCTGTCTACAGATTGCTAATATTGCAGTATTGGTACCAAAAATTCTTTGCATTGCACCTTCATGTTTCTACTAATTCTAATCTTGGGACTGCTTAAGCTTTCTCTCCGTGCTCGTCTTAACTGAGTTCTTTCAGTACTGGGAAATAGGAAGCCCGCAGTGTTTTGAGGAAGCAGTTTTAGAATCGAGCTCTCCCGGTTCAGCTGCAGCGATGACCTGCATCAGACCCCAAACTCTCTCAAACTACCCCCCCCCCTCCCCCAAAACTACAGCGTAAAGGCAGTCTTGGGTCAGCGCTCCCTGATGCACCTGTGTGAATTTTGCATTCCTACTTCAGGTGTCCTTTTGGAGACTGCGAGCAGGAGACACATTAAAGATGTTGTCCCCTTTTTGTTTGGTTGTGGACTCGCACCTTCTAAGGGTCTGGGCTTTATTGATCATCCTTGCAATAGCAGTAAATCCCATTCGTATAGCGCGCTCTGTGGAAAAACACACCTATGCACTCCCCAGAGGCTTGAGAAAAAACACAAAGGGGGTTGTTGGGGGAGGGGGGTGTCTAAAAGCTTGGGCGAAGAGCTGGATTTCAAGCAAGATCTTAAAAGGTGGAGGAGTTCAGTGAGGGAATTCCAAAGAGTGGGAACTAGATGGCTGACGGCATAGCCTTCAATTAGAATGACGGGGTGGAGTGGGGGAATACCAGAGAGTCAGGGTCAGGGTCAGGGGAATGGAGAGTTAGTGGAGAGGGACTTTTTCCACCCAACCCTACCATTCTGGACTGAATTTGAATGACGGGTGAAGGGAGGGTGGCCATCTCCACAGCCACTGTCCTACGTTTAAAGAAGGAGCAACTTGTTCAACTTTGGCATCTGTTTACTGGTAGCCATTTTTATAGAAAAAGGAAAAAATATATAGATTTATGTAATAAATTTGAGATTTATGAAGAAACTGTTTGATAGTTTGTTTATATTCCTTTGTGTGGCAAAGCCTAACCATAAACACAGCTTCAAGACAACCTGATGAGTGCTGTAATTAAAGGGAAAAAGTGTTCATTTGAAACATAAGGAATAAGAGCAGGAGTAGGCCATTCAGCCCCTCGAGCCTGCTCCGCCATTCAATCAGATCATGGCTGATCTTCGGCCTCAACTCCACTTTCCCGCCCGATCCCCATATCCCTTGATTCCCCTAGAGTCCAAAAATCTATCGATCTCAGCCTTGAATATACTCAACGACTGAGCATCCACAGCCCCCTGGGGTAGAGAATCCCAAAGATTCACAGCCCTCTGAGTGAATTGCCATATGTTTGCAAACTTTCTAGAAGGAGGATGATTATCTGTTCTTAATGGCCCATCCTTCCTGTGTTTATTACGCTCACAAAGCGCAGGTCGCAAAACCGTTTAGAACAAGTAGTGTAGAATGCTCCCAGCATTAACGCTTTGTCTAGTGGAGTCAATCGCGTAGCATCGTACGAGGTAGCGGGGATCTATTTTTAAAACGTACAATATTGACGGATGCTATGCTGCAACTTCGAACCACGTGATCTGCTGCTGCCCAGAAGCCACAATTTTCACCGCCTGCGGAACTTCTTTATGCAAGGCTGCCACACCCAATGTTGCAATTCAAAGGATTCGTCGTGGAATGAGGTGCCAGCCAAATCACTTATTGTAGAATCTTACAGCACAGAAGGAGGCCGTTTGGCCCATTGTGCCTGTGCCGGCTCTTTGAAAGAGCTGTTCAATTAGTCCCACTCCCCCTGCTCTTTCCCCATAGCCCTGCAAATCTCTCGTTTTCAAGTGTGTATATATACAATTTTCTTTTGAAAGTTACTACTGAATCTGCTTCCACTGCCCTTTCAGGCAGTGCATTCCAGATCATAACAACTCGCTGCATAAATAAATTTCTCCTCATCTCCACTCTGGTTTTTCTGCCAATTATCTTAAATCTGAATCCCCTGGTTACTGACCCTCCTGTCAGTGGAAACAGTTTCTCCTAATTTTTCTCTTATCAAAACCCTTGATAATTTTGAACACCTCTATTAAATCTCCCCTTAACCATCTCTGCTCCAAGGAGAACGGCTCCAGCTTCTCCAGTCTCTCCACGTAACAGAAGTCCCTCGATCCTGGCGTTACTTGCCTTATGTATTATTCAGCACTTAACCTGCAATCCAGTTAACGTAATGCTTTGATTTACAAGTGCTAACAGAAAACCGACCAGCTCTACCTTCAGTGCTGCCGATCTCCCCGCTGCGTCAGTCTGATCGAGCTTGACTAAAGCACGGCATAGTGAGAGTGAACTTCAGTTAAAATGGGCAGAGTGCTCCCTCCCATAATGGGTCGGTGGATAAAGATACTGCCCGGTGTGCAGTACTGAGCCAGACAGACCACACTGGTCCCATTTGATCTCTGGCCTATGCAGTGTCAGCCGTAGCAGCAATCGGGGTGGGTGCTACTGTCGGCAGTACCTCTGGGATAGGGTGGGGATAAACCAACCGGAGTTTGTGCATGCAATCGCTGGACATTGGCCGTGCCAAAAGGTGGGCCGGCGTAGGACAAGGACCCAAGGGGATTGGCCGCAATCTGCTCTTGCCCGCCCCTCTCCTCCCTCGCCAGACTGAACAGCCTACCCATACTAGCTGCGGAGGCTCGTGTGTGAAGTATGACAAGAGGGCAGGCTGCACCTGTGGGAGCTACACTCTGGCTACATCAATGCAGATTCTTTCTCCTCCTCTATGATGATCTGTTCCTAATGGCACGTCCTTCCTGTGTTTCTTCTTTGTGCTCCTGCAGTGCAGGTCGTCCGCCGCTTAGACCAAGTTGTGCCGAACGCTTCCAGCATTAACACTCCGTAGCATTGTGAGAGTTACCGTGCATCTATTTTTAATGACACGTCGTTCCTGTGTTTTTACTTCATGGGGAGAGGAGCTCTAAGGGAATCAAGGCATACGGGGATCGGGCGGGAAAGTGGAGTTGAGGTTGAAGATCAGCCATGATCTGATTGAATGGCGGAGCAGTCTCGAGGGGCTGAATGGCCTACTCCTGGTCCTATTTCTTATGGTCTTAAAACTGGAGGAAATGTATTAGTGGTTTTGATTTAAGCTGTTTCCCAACTACGATTGGTCTCGAGCCCCAAGTTTAAACGGGGGATATTGGCTAGGGTTCCTGCTCCTGATTGCTATCCAGCAACTCCTGCTGTGAAAGTGCCTGTAGGACGGTGATTGGATCAGACTTGGTTGTGCTGCCCTCCACGGTTGATTGGCCCGACCCCTACTTATTGTGTAGGTTGGCATGAAGAGAATGCCCACTGCACGTGCACCTTTATGTATGATAGCTTCGGAAAATGTGAATGTATTTTCTTGAAAATGTCCCCTTCGGATGCAAGGGCAAGAAGGGCCTTTGAAACCGTACGCTAACAAGGAGTCGATCTTGGGGGTTTGGGGGGGGGGGGGAGAAAATTGGGTAGAAGAAGGCAAAATGACCCATTGCCCATAATCTCCGTAAGCACGCGCCTGGGACCCTTTTCAGTTGCATTATAAACTCCACTGATACAAAATAATGGCACCGTTCTTCCAAAGAGTTAAATTTTCAGCTCCATATTCAGATCAACATTTGGGGGTGTAAATGCGCTTGTAGGAGCGAAGTGAGCCTCAGCGCAGAGTTCCACAGCTGCCCTCGTCTGTGGGGGATGTAATTAATGAGGCTGCTGTTGGTCAGAAGGAAAGAAAAAGACTTGCATTTCTGTAGCGCCTTTCACCACCTCAGGATGTCCCAAAGCGATTTACAGCCAATGAAGTACTTTTGAAGTTTAATCGCCGTTGTAACGTTGCTAATTCATGACAGCTAATTTATGCACAGCAAGATCCCACAAACAGCAATGTGATGACCAGATAATCTGTGTGTGATGTTGGTTGAGGGTTAAATATTGGCCCCAGGACACCCGGCCCTTCGAAATAGTGCCGTGGGATCTTTAACGTCCACCTGAGGGGGCAGACGGGGCCTCGGCTTAACGTCTCGTCTGAAAGATGGATGAGAAGTTAAAAGGACACCCTTCACCTGTTCTGGAACAGCTATCATTTTTGTTTGCGGATTTCTCAAGGTGCCAAGAGGGTTTTTGTGGCTGGGCTTGCTGTGGACTACCCTCGATTTTAGTATCTGGTGCCCCTTCAGGCAGAGTTTAACCCTGGGTTCAGCTGATTAAGACTGTATGCATCCACTTACAATCAGGGCGATGTTTGCTGTAGGGGGGGTTCCTTTTCCATATTTCCTCGGCTCTATGTGCTCTGGCACAGTGCGGATCATGCCTTTTATCTGCAGGGAAATGTGCGCTCAGGAAATAGTGTGTGTTGAGTGTATCTGTGGCCCAAGCAGTAGCTACTGAACATTTTCCCTATCAGTGCACCACCCCAGAGCTGACTTTATGATAAGTGAGAACAGATACGGAAATTGGGTTCACGTCAGATTTTGGGTCATCCAGTGTGAAATTGGACACCCTTTTTTGTTTGGAAAAGTTTTACTTCGTCAACTTTCTAAAAAAAAAGTTCACACAACGCTTGTTGATGGTGCACTATTAAGCGCTAACGTTTGGCCCTCAGCCCATGCAAAAAATTGATCTTTATCTGGCACACTGTGAATGCTGTTAGCGTGATTCGTGGTTATTGTAGAAATCCTGCTTATTATACAGGTTCCAAAAACTGTGTGTGTGTTGGGAGGGCTGGTGAGCAGCTCGCACAAAAGCATTCCCTTCCGCCACGTATGATGTAACCTATTTACAAAGCAAAGTTAATCTACCCGGTGAGCTAATCTGTCAGGAATCTGTGTTGGTGCTGCAGGTTTGGGGGCACTCAGCACGCTGGTCCTGGCAGTCGTTCGATGCTCTGCACTATCTCTGCATCATCTGCATTGAGATAGCAGCCTTTGATGCAGGCCGGCGAAGCAGGGAGAGGCTCTGCTCTTCTCTTCCTGCTGCCTTGCCAATTTGTTTTCCTACTGTGCTGTTTGCCGTAGAGATCTGCGAATGCTAACTTGTACCAGAGTTGTGTACTTCATTCATTTCCCCGTCTTATCGTGTGACACAAAACCACCAAGCACATTTTTTTTTGTTGTAAAGGCACCGGTAATCAAAACAGAAGGTGCTGGAAATACTGGGCAAGTCAGGCAGCATCTGTGGAGAAAGAAACAGAGTTTTAATGTTTCAAGCCGATGACCTTTCATCAGAACTGACCTGTCACCAGTTCTGACAAAGGGCCATCGACCTGAAACGTTAACTCTGTTTCTTTCTCCACAGATGCTGCCTAACTTGCCGAGTATTTCAGCATTTTCTGTGTGTGTTTCAGATTTCCAGCATCCATGGTATTTTGCTTTTGACCAGTAATCAAAAGGTGGGCCTCAGCTTGAATGACATGTTTCCACAACACAGGCTTCAAGTCTCTTAGATTAATCTCCTTTTGGTGTCCTTGTTGCCAGAGCCTATTAAACTACGTTTGTAGCTCTGGTGAAGATTATGGTTTGCAGAAAGCTTGTGGTTTACAGTTGCGTTCGTACTCCTGGAGATTCATAATCCTGCACAACTCACAATTTGTTCATTCCTTTGTAAAGGTGGGGCAACATGGTTATAATGCCTTGTAATATAGCAGCAGGGAGTTGGCAAAGATGGTGCCTCAAATGTACATCCACCAACTAAGCCAAAGTACGATGGGGCAGGTTCCCCTTCCTGCACCTGGGGCTTTTGGATCACTTGGGCACAGAGAATGCAGAAAAATGGAACGGGAAGGAGCGCACTGATGGAACCATCGGGTGGGATCCATCAATGGGGAGTGTGCTCTTCTCTGCTCAGTTTACCTGTATTTTCTGTGCCCAGATAATCTATTAGCCCCAGGTGCAGGAACAGGAAAATCAACTGTGTATATTTCTATAAAGGCTAATTTGTGGGGGATACAGCCACCAGTCACAGACCTGTAGCCATTTTGTTCTCGAGCTGAAAATGCTCTCTTTGGACATGATTCAAATTTTGGGAGAACAAAATCTATAACTGTGTTACTGGGGGTTTTTCCACAGTTCAGGTGAACATAATCTGAAACTGTTCTAGTTTACTGAAGCCATAACGGCAACACTTGAGATGGTCGTAGAGCATTGAAAATACAACCAATGTATTTTGTGTAGTGAACTTTCACATCTGCATTATTGAGACCCCCCCCCCCCCAAGTTCTGGAACCAGTTTTCCACAACTCCCCACTTCCCTTTGTGAAAGTACTAATCTGTTCTGGGCTTCTAGACCATGGGCGCTGATTGCCAACCTGGACAGTGGATGTTGGCAGTCATTTTCGACTGTAGGAGGAATCACAGCCGAGCCCAATTGTGTCCTGGCCCAATATCCATACAGGTGCATTTTCCAACACCGGTCACTAGAGGGCAACCAGGAGCAGGAACTCTGGCTCCCCACCTCCCCCAAAATCCCTCCCCAGCTCAGGGGCACTGGGGCAAATTGTAGTTGCCCCTACTGCCACCCTCTGAGACCCACTCACTCGCAGTCAAAACTGGGACGTTCAGGCCTGCTCGGCTTAGTTACGCATTTTCTTTTAAACCAACCGATCCACGTGGGCAGCTGCTTTTCATTTGCAGCAAATTTGCCTCGGTTATGTCGAGATGGAGCAGCAATCGATCTGACTGAGAACGTTTTGATTCATTAGGTGCACTCCATTCCAAGGTGTCGTATAGTTGAACAATCAATTGTCTTCATATTTTTAAGTATACTTGAATGCTGTTGCATTCTATTTTAGTTTTAAAACCGTAAACATTTTGGTAGGAAGAATGGGAGGCAATATAAACTAAATGGTACAATTCTAAAGGGGGTACAGGAACAGAGACCTGGGGCTTTATGTATGCAAATCTTTGACGGTGGCAGGATTGATAAAGCTGTTTTTTTTTTGCATACAGGACCCTGGATTACAAAAGCGAGGAAGTTATGCGAAACCTTTTATAAAACACTGGTTAGGCCTCAGCTGGAGTATTGTGTTCATTTCTGGGCACCACACTTTAAGAAGGATGAGAAGGCTTAGAGAGGGTGCAGATGAGATTTACTAGAATGGTGCCAGGGATGAGGGACTCCAGTTATGTGGATAGACTGGAGAAGCTGGGATTGTTCTCCTTAGAACAGAGAAGGTTAAGGGGAGATTTAATAGAGGTGTTCAAAAATATGAATGGCTTTGATAGAGTAAATAAGGAGGGATAAATACTTGAAGGGGGGAAAAGTTTGCAGGGCTCTGGGGAAAGAGCAGGGGAGTGGGACTGATTGGATAGCTCTTTCAAAGAGCTAGCCCAGACACGATGGGCCGAATAACCGCCTGTGTTGTAAGATTCTATGGTTTTAGTACTTCAATGCAGCAATGCTATACTGTCTAGTGGTAGTGAGGGACAGGATGGCAGATGGCAATAAGACCAGTGTCTGCATTGTGACTGGCTCTTCAAGTGGGTCCACAGATTTGCATAAAAATGCTGCTGACCATCAAGCGAGTTCCTTGGAAAACCACAGCATGGGGAAAGTTTAGTTCACTCGCCGTGCTCTCAACCTACACAGGTTGGGGTTCTGCTTTTCTGGACTCTGTGGCACATCATTCTTTTGTGCTTTCGTTCCAGCAATATCACCATGGCATACTCTGAGGTGAAAGATCTGGTGCTTCGAGACATCGACCGAATCCTCTTCCCCTCTTCAGACTGTCGTCAGTTCAACAAGACCGAATCGCTCAGGTAGGTTTTGGGGTGGGGGGGTAAGAGTTTCGACTGCCTCTGTCTTTCTCTCGCGAATCACTGAACGGGGAGGGAGTAGGTGAAGCTGCTTCCACGGTGCTGTTGGGAAGGGAAGTTCCAGGATTTTGACCCAGCGATGATGAAGGAACGGCGATATATGTCCAAGTCTCTGGAGGGGAACATGGAGGTGATGGTGTTCACGTGCTCCTGCTGTCCTTGTCCTAGGCTGGAGGTCGTGTGTTTGGGAGGTGCTGTTGAACAAGTCTTGGTAAGTAGCTGCAATGCATCTTGTAGATCGTACACACTGCAGCCCCGGTGCACCGGTGGTGGATTGGGCTGCCAATCAAACGGACTGCTTGAGTGTTGTAGCTGCACCCATCCAGGCAAGTGGAGAGTATTCCATCACAAATATGTCTGTTTGGCGGACACTCGGAGGGTTCTTCGCACTGTGTATTTTTGAGTTGGGCGGGCTGCACTTATTGTGCAGACACCGGGTGTTATGTTTGTGATTTTTTTTTTTAAACACTGTCCCTCCAATCCAGGTTAGCCGATGAGTTACGAGGCTGGGTTCACCGACACCAAATTGAAAGGACAAAGTCCAACGAGAAACCAAAGCGTCATAAGAAAGTTAAACAAGGCATGGTAGGTAGAGATCACCGAAGCATTCGAGCGTGTACGTACAAGATACAAAAATGTGAGCAGTCCTGCCGTCTTATTATGTGGACATTGATGCTTTCATAGTCCCCTGATGCACCAAAAGATGGAGGTCCTTCACAGAACTGAAATAAGCAGATCAGTCTAGGTTGGGGTATGTTCATATATTAGAAAACACTAACCCCATCATGGTTTGTTGCTTTTGAGTGTGTGTACGGCCGACTCATTTGTCAAAAGGGTAGCAATTTATTTCACCCTGATGAGATTTGTGGGTGACGGGACCATTTTGTGGCACATTTCAGTCCATTCCCAAATGCCACAAGCAGTCAGTATCCAGTATTATTGGCCTCAATAATGGCCAGGAAATTACCCAGATGTGGAACTGCCAAGGACTATGGTTGTGTCTAAACTTGCCCTTACTTGTTACAGTAACTGGAGGGCCTCAGTTTTGAGGCGTTCAACTATTGCCTATAGCGATGGGCATTGTATGCTTTATTTTAAAATTCTCATCCTTGTTTTCAAAT
Source organism: Heptranchias perlo (assembly GCF_035084215.1). NCBI lineage: Eukaryota > Metazoa > Chordata > Chondrichthyes > Hexanchiformes > Hexanchidae > Heptranchias > Heptranchias perlo. The sequence goes on from NC_090363.1 coordinate 2,581,002, forward strand.
CCCTCCCTGGCCTTGCCCCTCCCTATCTCTGTAACCTCCTCCTGCCCTACGACCCTCAGATCTCAGCACTCCTCCAGTCCTGGCCTCTTGCCCATCCCCGATTTTAATCGCTGCACCATTGGTAGCCGTGCCTTCAGCTGCCTACAACAGCTACTTGCATTTATATAGCGGCTTTAACTAGTAAAATGTCCCACGGCGTTTAGGCCCTAAGCTCTGGAATTCCCTCCCTAAACCTCTCCGCCACTCTACCCCTCTCCTCCTCCTTTTTAAGACGCTCCTTAAAACCGATGTCATTGACCAAGCTTTTGGTCACCTGTCCTAATATGGCTCGGTGTCAAATTTTGTTTGAAAATCGCTCCTGTGAAGTGTCTTGAGATGTTTTACTGCGTTAAAGGTGCTATATAAATGCACATTGTTGTTTATAATGTGCTCAAGTCTCTTGTGTTTTTTGGCATTTATGTCATAGCCCCTCAGCAAAACTCTCACATCCCTTGTGAGACTCACTTTCCTGGGCTGTTTCACAACCTGGGTTACTAACCGATGACTGATAATTGTATGAGCAAGTCCAAATGCAAATTCTTCCTTCAGTGTCCTCCCCCTGATGTGGAGATGCCGGTGATGGACTGGGGTGGACAAATGTAAGGAATCTTACACCACCAGGTTATAGTCCAACAAATTTATTTTAAAATCACAAGCTTTCGGAGATTATCTCCTTCGTCAGATGAATGAATGAAAAGGTTCTCAAATCGCATATCTTATACTATGTTGGGACAGCATCACACCAATCAAAAGGTGTCGTTGTTATTCAAACAGGCCAGTCACGGAGAACAGCACGTCCCAGTACACTAGATATACATTGTGTCAATTACACAGGCAGGCAGAAAGAAACTCAAAATGGCAGAGAGAGAGAGAGAATTTTAAAAAACATATAAATTTTTCCCCCTTTTTGCTGGTGGGGTTACGTGTAGCGTGACATGAACCCAAGATCCCGGTTGAGGCCGTCCTCATGGGTGCGGAACTTGGCTATCAACTTCTGCTCGACGATTTTGCGTTGTCGTGTGTCTCGAAGGCCGCCTTGGAGAACGCTTACCCGAAGATCGGTGGCTGAATGTCCTTGACTGCTGAAGTGTTCCCCGACTGGGAGGGAACCCTCCTGTTTGGCGATTGTTGCGCGGTGTCCGTTCATCCGTTGTCGCAGTGTCTGCATGGTCTCGCCAATGTACCATGCTCCGGGGCATCCTTTCCTGCAACGTATGAGGTAAACAACGTTGGCCGAGTCACAGGAGTATGAACCATGTACCTGGTGGGTGGTGTCCTCTCGTGTGATGGTGGTATCCGTGTCGATGATCTGGCATGTCTTAGAGGTTGCCGTGGCAGGGTTGTGTGGTGTCGTGGACGCTGTTCTCCTGAAAACTGGGTAACTTGCTGCGAACGATGGTCTGTTTGAGGTTGGGTGGCTGTTTAAAGGCGAGCAGTGGAGGCGTGGGGATGGCCTTAGCGAGGTGTTCGTCGTCATCGATGACATGTTGAAGGCTGCGGAGAACATGGTGTAGTTTCTCCGCTCCAGGGAAGTACTGGACGACGAAGGGTACTCTGTTGGTTGCGTCCCGTGTTTGTCTTCTGAGGAGGTCTATGCGATTCTTCGCTGTGGCCCGTCGGAACTGTCGATCGACAAGTCGAGCGTCATATCCCGTTCTTACGAGGGCGTCTTTCAGCGTCTGTAGGTGTCCATCGCGTTCCTCCTCGTCTGAGCAGATCCTGTGTATTCGTAGGGCCTATCCATAGGGGATGGCCTCTTTGACGTGGTTGGGGTGGAAGCTGGAAAAGTGGAGCATCGTGAGGTTGTCCGTGGGCTTGCGGTAGAGTGAGGTGCTGAGGTGCCCGTCTTTGATGGAGATTTGTGTGTCCAAGAAAGAAACCGATTCTGAGGAGTAGTCCATGGTGAGTTTGATGGTGGGATGGAACTTGTTGATGTTATCGTGTAGTCTCTTCAGTGATTCTTCGCCGTGGGTCCATAGGAAGAAAATGTCGTTGATGTATCTGGTGTATAGCGTTGGTTGGAGGTCCTGTGCAGTGAAGAAGTCCTGCTCGAACTTGTGCATGAAAATGTTGGCGTATTGGGGTGCGAATTTGGTCCCCATGGCTGTTCCGTGTGTTTGAGAACCTTTTCATTCATTCATCTGACGAAGGAGATAATCTCCGAAAGCTTGTGATTTTAAAATAAATTTGTTGGACTATAACCTGGTGTTGTAAGATTCCTTACATTTGTCCTCCCCCTGCCCAGTGATTACTGAGAGCCTTTAGAAGTCAATGAGATTCTCTGTTGCTGTGCTGCTGCCTAACTCAGGTAAACACACGCCAATTTATGTAGTTCATTCAAACTGCTCTGTATGAAAACAGAAAATGCTGGAAGTACTCAGCAGGTCATGCAGCATCTGTGGGGAGAGAGACAGAAATAACATTCCAGTTCGCTGACCTTCCGCCATCATTTGAGTGCACGGGGAGGACACTAAAGAACAAACTTGCATTTTGTAAATCGCCCTTTCGCGTTCTCGGGGCATCATCCCAGGGCACTTGGCAGCCAGTGAATTACTTTTAAAGTGTCGTCCGTGTCCCGTGAGCAAACACGTCAGCTAGTTTGTTCTCACGATTTTTCGACAGATAGCAAATGAGAGGAAAGAGCAGTTAATGGGCTGGTGTTGATTCAGGGGAGGTACGTTGGCCAGGACACCGAGAGAACTCCCTGCTATTTGATTTTAAAAAGTGCTACGGCATTTTGTTCTGTGTATATGTGACATTCGCCCAAGCAGGCAGATGGGTTCTCGGCTCAATATCTCACCTGCAAGATGGCAGTGCAGAACTCCCACGGTCCTGCTAAATCAAAAGCAAAGTACTGCGGATGCTGGAAATCTGAAATAAAAATGCTGGAGAAGCTCAGCAAGTCAGGCAGCATCTGTGGAGAAAGAAAGAGTTAACGATTCCAGCATTTTCTGTTTTTAATCCCACAGGCCTGTGCTGTGGGTCAACTCCAATTATGTGCTCCAGCCCTGGAGTACAACTTGAACCCACCGTGACCTACTGAGCCACACCAGACTATTGAATAGGAGTCCCCGTATTTAATTCTAATGTACTTGTCTGCTGGGCGAATGTTCTCAACCATGCTACTTGCTAATCACTATTAACTTCTCCTTTTCAGAGGGCGCAACAGAGGAAAATCAACCTGTCCCGTTTTATTCCTGTTCATTCTGCAGACACGGCCACAAGGTGGGGGGTGTGTGTGTGTGTGTGTGTGTTTTAATTTATTTTAATTTTTGACTGACTTGTAGAAAAATTGCTTCACTAAAGCAACACTCTCAGTTCAGCTTTTTTGATGCCAAATAGCAAAACAAAAATTGTAATGCTTCAATCAACAGAGATAGTCGAGATTTGACCTTTAACAAGTAATTTTCAGAGTTCTGAGAAATGCTTATCTAAGTGTGTTTACATTCCAAAGCTGCCTGATGCGACAACAGTGTAAATCTAGGGGAAAAAGTAGGAACTGACTGAGGCCTGCCGTTCCATTATAGCATTTGCACCGTGGACAATTAAACATTCTGAGTGTATTTACCTTCTGTTGACTGTGTTCCTAAATATTCCACACCTAGTTAAAATGGAGATTAAGAGCCCTTTTTCCAATTTGCTGGGTTTCCCACCCCCCCCCCCCCTCCTCCTCCTCCTCCTCAAATAGAGAAGGTCCCCAATGCTGTACAAGAGGATAAACAGATACAAGTCAGGTCCCTCTCCAGTAGCACTCTTATCCTTCTTTCAGATGAGATGTTAAACCGAGGCCCTGTCTGCCCCCTAAGGTGGATGTAAAAGATCCCACGGCTCTATTTTTGAAGAGGAGCAGGGGAGTTCTCCCCGGTATCCTGGCCAATATTTATCCCTCAACTGACGTCATTTAAAAAAAAAATTATCTCAATTATCACTGTTTGTGGGATCTTGCTGTGTGCAAATTGGCTGCCATGTTTTCCTACATCACAACTGTGACTACAGTTCAAAAAGTACTTCAGTTGGTTGTAAAGTGCTTTGGGGTATCCAGAGGTGGTGAACGGCACTATATAAACGCAAGTTTGTTTGTTCTTTGTGCAACGAGTTTCAATCCTATCATGAAATTGAATTCAACAAATCATTTGTGGCGCCAGAATAAAATGACCCATGAAAGTTGCCAGGTTGTCATTTTAAAAACCCAACAAGCGTTCACTCACGCCCTGCAATGCTTACCCTACTCTGCTGTGCGGTTGACCTGGTGCCCCCGAAGTACCCAGCGAGCCACTTGTTTATATAAGCAATCCCTACGCCATCGTGGGAGCACCATTGCCGCCACCTTCTCGAGCAGTGAATGCATCGCCTGCGTCCCGAGCAGTTTTAAAAAAAAGATGCCTCTGGCATGGGGCGCGCCCTGACGAAAGCAGCAGCCCAGGTTGTTCTGACATCCCGCCTGAGGTTGGGGGGGCGGGGCGGGGGTTGGTGGAGGGGAGGGGGGGGGCAGGAGTTTCCCACCACTCCCCTCCTGTCCTTCAGCGTTTGTACTCTTGTTTTTTGTATCTGCACGTCGCACAGCGCAGTGCCTTCTGTACCTTGTGGTTTGAAACGTTCTCCTTGTGGGCAGGTTGGCCTCTAGTCAGCTGCAGGTTTACCAGAGCCCAGAGCAGAGCTACTACGACTTCATGGACGCCATCGACCGGAGGGAAGACACCTTTTACGTGGTTTCATTCCGGAGGGTAACTATCAGCCGCCTTGCCACTTGAGTGTCGTCATGTCTGTGTGGTGGTGGTGGTGGTGGTGGGATCTGGTTGCTGTTCGGATCCTAACTCTATACCCTGTTCCCCTGCAGGATCACTTGCTGTTACCAGCCATCAGCCACAACAAGACCAACAGGCCAAAGATGTCGCTCGTGATGCCAGCCATGGCAGTGAATGGTAAGGAAGAGCGGCAGATTTTGTCCTACTCCTGCCCTCACTTGTGCATCTGCTTAAAATATAACCGGACTTTTGCATTGAATGTTACAGCACAGAAACAGGCCATTCGGCCCGATCCGGTGTTTATGCTCCACATGAGCATCCTCCCTTCCTACTTCATCTCACCCTATCAGCATATCCTTCTATTCCTTTCTCCCTCATGTACTTACCTAGTGTCCCCTTAAATGCATCTATGCTATTCGCCTCAACCACTTCATGTGGGAGCGAGTTCCACATTCTCAGCACTGGGTAATGAAGTTTCTCCTGAATTCCCTATTGGATTTATTAGTGACTATCGTATATTTGTGACCCCCTAGTTTTGGTCTCCCCCAAAAGTGGAAACATTTTCTCTACGTCTACCCTATCGAACCCTTTCATAATAAAGACTCTCATCAGGTCACCTCTCAGCCTTCTCTTTTATAGAGAAAAGAGCCCCAGCCTGTTCAGTCTTTGTTGATCCTTCTGATGGTTGAGATTAATAACCATGCGGCATCCATGCCCTCTGATTAATGAGAGACAACATCTGCATCGTTTCGCATTGACGAGTAAAACTATTCACTGGGTACGTTTGGACGAAGAAGGCCTTTTCAGCCATTCGATCTCGCTGTCCTCCCAATACCGCGCTTAAATGCTCCATGGATTAGTCCCGGCATCGACTGTCGTTCCCGGCTCTCGATCCACTCCAGCCGTTGAGTGTCCTGTGCGAAAGAAATACTTTCCGGCCTAAACCGGTCCTTAACTCAACTGGCACCCTCGGGTCCTGCTGCCTTGGCAAAAAAAAACAAGAAAAATTATGTTCAGGATAAACTCTCCTTCACTGTGAAGCTCTGTCCCTGTTATAGTACACTTCATTCAGTTCAAGGGAATCTGGCCTCGAAACAACTGTAGGTTCTGCAGTTTCAGCAATTGAAGTTGCTGTGGTTTTCCTCTTCGTGCACTGAACAAACTGCCCATCCAGAGCAGAGTAAGGGGAGCGGAAAAAGCTTCACGTCAGAGGCTTCACGAAATCGATGCAGCCCTCGGCTTGCAGACAGCGCGTCATAACCTGCGGCTTTGGGCCGGCCGGCAAAACGCTGTCGCTGTTTGTGTCCTTTGTGGAAACCGAGCTTCACTCGGTCTGGAAATTGTCTGCTGTTCGGTCGTTAGGTACAGTCCCAATGGCAGGAAAAGAAGCCTAATGAGAACAGACAGATGTTTCAGGATCAATGTCACAAATTGGCAAATCATGCCTGCTGCAGCTCATAGAAGGTGCCTATAATGGAGACGGAATGTGTTATTCGGGTCAGGTTGCATATTTTATTGAGATTCTGCTGCTTTTTTCAACCTCTTGTTTTCTTTGATTTTTCGCTTACCACCTGCACGTTCCCCTCCAAGTCACACACCATCCCGACTTGGAAATATATCGCCGTTCCTTCATTGTCGCTGGGTCAAAATCCTGGAACTCCCTTCCTAACAGCACTGTGGGAGAACCGTCACCACACAGACTGCAGCGGTTCAAGAAGGCGGCTCACCACCACCTTCTCGAGGGCAATTAGGGATGGGCAATAAATGCCGGCCTTGCCAGCGACGCCCACATCCCGTGAACGAATAAAAAAAAATGCATTAACCTCCAATTTAAAAAAAAAATTCCCCCATTTATTTTACTTGAATTTGAGCTATAAATGTTGCTTCAGCTTCCCAAAGACTTTTTCTTATCTGTCCCTACAATTCAGTGACGTCAGGCATTCTAGTATAATATTTTTGTCGTGCTCTCGCGCTCGCTCGGAATGAATCCCATCGATGCACACTTTGCTCTGGTTCCCACTTTTAACTTTTGACTTTCTTTTCTTTTTTTCTCCTTGGTCCACAATAAAGCCTGAAAAATTCCTGGTGCACATTTTTCGGGACTGAAAGCTGAAAATGCAGAGCTCCAATTGTGTTGGAATGTTGAGCCCCTTGGACTTGCCCCTCCCTGTCTCTGTAACCTCCAGCCCCTACAACTCCGAGCTCTCTGCACTCCTCCAATTCTGGCCTCTTGCGCATCCCCGACTTTCAACGCTCCACCATTGGCGGCCGTGCTTTCAGCTGCCTAGACCCTAAGCTCTGGAATTCCCTCCCTAAACCTCTCCGCCTCTCTCTCCTCCTTTAAGACACTCCTTAAAACCTACCTCTTTGACCAAGCTTTTGGTCGCCTTTGCCAGTATCTCCATATGTGGCTCGGTGTCGAATTCTGTTTGATAATCGCTCCTGTGAAGCGCCTTGGGACGTTTTTACTACATTAAAGGCGCTATATAAATGCAAATTGTTAGCACGCTGACAGCCAGCTCCTATAGGCCTTTAGTACTGCTTCAGGAACCTTTGCAGGCTTGTCATTGATCCAGCTTCTATTGAGCTGCTTTGTAGTCTTGTGTTGAGTTCCCAGGTTTTGCACACACCTGGGCTGACATGTAGGTCTTTGAATGCTGTGGATGCATTGTGGCAGCCTGTGGTTAGGTGAATTATCATTTAATGGAATGTTGTAATTCCTCTACATTCCTGGAGCAAATCCTCATCTGGCCAAATATACAGTGTTTAACGTAACAGGATTCACTCACGAACTGCAATTGGTTGACTTTTATTGTGACTGTTGCTGAAGGAAACCCTTTGTGTACTTGGCTCCAGGCAGCTCTCTAAGTACTGTAGTTACAGGATAATCCTGCACACCGGCTGTACAGACAGGTGCCTGTGGAAGTCTGATATGGGTGGCACATATCACATAAACATATGAGCATTCGGGCTTGCACAGGCGGGTAACTCTACAGCAAATGTGGTTTCATTTTTTTTTGATGTTGTTAGCAACACGAAAAACAAAGGTGGTTTGACTTTACTCGAGAAGCAACCCCTTCCTCTGCCAGTGCACTGAGACTACCTCACAATTCCGTGGTCTCCATGCTCCCGGTATCTCGCCATACAGAGAGAGAAAGGCCAGTCATCCCATCCAGCGAGTTCCAGTATGATTCTCATTGTTCCACTCCCTCACCTCCCTGCGTCCATTGGTTCTGCTCTAGGAAACCGTCTCTTCCTTTAGCTCCCTGAGAATCAAATTCAAGCAACGCAGTTAATATCTCCCTAAAAGTCGGTCTCCCTCTATCCTTCAATCACCCTGCTCGGGTGGACCTAAAAGATCCCACAGCACTATTTGGCACAAGAGCTGCGGAGTTCTTCCCAGTGTGCTGGTCGATATTTATCCTTCAATTAACGTCATAAACAGATTATCTGGTCATTATCACATTGCTGTTTGTGGGATCTTGCTATGTGTTTCCTACATTACAACAGTGACTCCACTTCAAAAATACTTCATTGGCTGCTTTGGGATGTTCTGAGGGTCGTGAAAGGTGCTATATAAAGGCAGGTCCTTTTTCTAGTCTGATATTGGTCCAGCCCTCTATCAACCAAGTTGGTTATAACTATCTTCCTGGGAGTCTGCTCTACCTGACCACGCCCGCGTTCTTTTCTAATCCCTAACCTTGCTCGAGGCTTCCGAATTGTTTGCTCGTATCTTCCCGCCCTGTGCTCGTTGCCCAAGCAACTTGCTTGCTTCATTGCATAAACCGTTCATTACTTTAAAGTGCACGGTTCAGTCAATTTACCCAGCGAGACGGTGAGCCCGACAGACCAGGCCCTAGGTTCGATTTCCCACTCGGTGCTATTTTTACCGATTTTCGGCAGTGGCAGCACAGCTGGTCACGGTGACACTGGGTTAGGAAAGGAAAACATCAGCCCGCCTTCGCGCTGCTGACCGCAGCCCGTGCCGGAAGTGCGCGCGGGGGGGTATCAGGTGAAGGCCAGATTGCCCCTCACAGCCAAATATCCTTCCAACGCTCACCGTCCAGGCCTGCAAGTGAAATAATGTCTTCTTGGCAAAGGACCCAGAGGGTGACTGGTGCCAAAGGCCTATTCGCAGCAAGGAGCCCGGAGTTTCCAGGGAAGAGCGGGGAGCATTAGTGAGGAAAAGGTAGAACTTTGCCTTTATGGATGCTTTGAGGTCAGGGCTGTCTCTCTGAATTGGAGGTTTTTGTAAAGAGAGAACGCACAAGCATTTATATAGTGCCTTTCACCATCTCAGGATGTCCCAAAGTGCTTTACAACCAATGCAGTACTTTTGAAGTGTAGTCAGTGTTGTAATGTAGGAGATGCGGCAGCCAATTTGCGCACAGCAAGATCCAACAAATGAGATAAATGACCAGATAATCTGTTTCAGGTGTTGGTCGAGGGATAAATAATTGACCAGGTCGCCGAGGAGAAAATTCCTGCACTGCTTCGGATGTTGGCCGCGGGATCCTGATCACCTGAGAGGGCAGGCCGGTCCTCAGTTTAACGTCTCATCCAAAAAGCATTAAAAAAAATAGTCACTGCACGATATCCGATTGTAGTTAAATTCTCCCGAGAGCTTCTTGCGATTATGGTTGTGGGAGTCCATTCGCTCAGTGAAATACTTTCAAACACCATCTCTTTTCATTCGCCCTCTATATCCAAAGTTACATTCGACATGCTCCATGGAGCCCCTCTTAATTGGTTTTCAGGTGGAAGGGCAAGTGGAGTTTTGGGTGTGACCGTCCATGATAAGCTGAGCAGCGTTTTTTTTTTTGCCTTTCTTTCTTGGGTGTTTAAGGTCCTCGAGTAAATCCGATACTGATCAGGCAGCCTACTCTATACAGGCTACTTGCCAAAAGTCTTTGGGATCAGTGCAGGCTTTTGTACCCTGTAGGCACATTTCTCTGAAATAACTGGCAGGTGTAGATTGAGGGGGTTCTGGGCGAGCTGTGTTTTTATGCTGGTAAGTGGTGATACTGGTCGTGTGTGTGGCCTGGATGGTTGTAGATCGAACCGCTCATTGCGTTAGCCTTGGTGGGTTTTGGTGTGAAGGCATCCCGTCGTTTGTAACCTACTCCAAACTCAGCCTTAAAAATGTCTCATGATTCAGACCGACGTGTTTATTCTTGTACCTGCCTCGTCTTGGCTTTGAGTGATCCGAGAAGTGATTTTTGGGATCTTGCGGTACAACAACAGCTTGCATTTATATAGCGCCTTTAACGTAGTAAAACGTCCCCAAGGCGCTTCACAGGAGCGACTATCAGACAAAACATGACGCTGAGCCACATAAGGTGATATTAGGACAGGTTGGTCAAAGAGAGAGGTTTTAAGGAGCGCCTTAAAGGGAGGGAATTCCAGAACTTAGGCAGCTGAAGGCACGGCCGCCAATGGTGTTGCTTGAAAATTAAGGAAGCGCAAGAGGCCAGAATAGGAGCAGCGCAGAGATCTCGGAGGGTTGTAGGAGGTTAGAGATAGGGAGGGGCGAGGCCACAGAGTGATTTGGACGCCAGGATTTTTAAATCAAGGTGTTGCCGGAACAGGAGCCAGTGTCGGTCAGCGAGCACAGGGATGATGGGAGAACGGGTACTTGGTGCGCGTTAGGATACGGGCAGCAGAGTTTTGGATGAGCTCAGGTTTACTGTGCTTCGGAACTGCAACGTTCTGTGGCCCAGGACACGCGTGCCCTGATTCCCCGATCTTGGTCCTGCCACGTGCTTCCCCACAGTGGGGACTGCAGAACAATCCCCACACGCAACCCAGCAACCAATGTGGCTGACCCCCTGGGAGCAATCTGCTTGCGTTATCCCCTTAATCAAGCCGATGCCTATTGGAGAGTGCAGCATTAAACCATAGCCCAGAAAGGTTCCTGGGGTGGATTCGCTTTCTGTACTGAGCTACCTGATCTTAGCCGAGGCGTCCATGCTAAACCTGCAGCGTGAATGTACCTCGGGGCTACCTTTCCCCAAAACAAACCACCTCCTCTCTCCCACTCTGTTCACCACCCTGCAAGATAATTGGTAATAAATGTACCCATGTAATTCCATAGATATTATTATAGTAGTGAAAAATAGATCCCTCTCTCCCACCCTCTTTTCTCTTTTAGTGGAAATCTGGAACTCTCTCCCCTAAAATGCTGTTGAGGCTGGGGGTCAATTGAAAATTTCAAAGCTGCGATTGATAGATTTTTGTTAGGGAAGGGTATTAAGGGTTACGGGACCAAGGCGGGTAAATGGAGTTAAGATACAGATCAGCCAAGATCTAATTGAATGACAGCACAAGCTCAAGGGGCTGAATGGCCTCCTCCTGTTCCTATATCTGACCACATGATGGACACTTAATGCGCCTCTTTTTTATCTTCCCACGGATTTCTCCAGACTTGACGTGTCCTGCAATGTTTGTCTCCCCTCACAGAGAGTTTGTACAACACCACGCAGGGGTACGAGGTGATGATGCAAATCGATTGCGAGGTGATGGACACCAGAATCATCCAGATCAAGAGCTCGACGGTGCCGCCCTTTCTCCGCCAGCCCCAGGGCAACGGGACCAGTTCCTTCCACTCCCACAGCAACACGAGCAGGGTGCCCAGCGCTGGCGAGCTGCGACCCCAGCCCATGCCCATCGTCCCGCCCACCAAGGAGGACCCTCTGTACCTGACCACAGAAGACGGTGAGGTGTAGCGCTGGATTTTCCCGCTCTGCGTCCTTTTACAATCTCTCCCTCCCAGGATTTCTGCAACGGCCGGAGAAGGGTTTTCTTTCTTTCGTTTCCCCCGCAGACTGCTCTTCTTTTGGAGAATTTTACATTTCTACTGGTTTTAAGAGTACAAAAAAAAACTGGGCAGGGAGTGGATATGATTGCTTTTAAGCTTAAAGACTTGACGTTTCCTTCTGTAAGATGCAGAGGGATCAAGAGTAGCTCGGCATCCTTCCGTCTCGGAGACGTGCGACGCGCTACCTCCTGTTGTAAGGTACCTCGCCGTCTGGAGTTGTGACCCGGCACTAATCTTTGGTGTTGGTGAAACCCACGTTCCAGGGGGAACTGTGTGCAGCCTTGCACTAATGTCGTACAATTCCAATAACTTGTGACTGTGAAATATTTTTTATGTCCCTCCTCCCCAGCCCCCTAAATATCTATCTTGGAAAAGTTCTGGGGATATATACGCCAGTACTTTTTTTATAAAACCCTAAACCGTCGGGCTAGCAATGCCTGTCCAGTTCATCACACTGACTTATCGCACACTAGTCTGACTCGTCTTGTATTTATCCTTAATCCTGAGCACTGTACAGTCGTCTTTTTGTTTCCTGTTTGTTATTGTCCCCTTCCTGTTCTCAACTTGAAGCTGCAGTGCATTTGATGCAAGCTGCAGGCAAGGATGAGCTCTGGTTCGTGGGGTTGTTAAGATAGACTTGTGCAAGGAATACAGCTGGTACTGATCTGGCCTGTTCCAGTACAGTTTTCTTAGTATACACTGAAGAATCGCTCAGCACTATTTGGTGGATGAGCCTGCAGGTGACAGTAAATTGGACTCATAGCAGCAATCCGGGTGCATAAAATGTACTTTTCCAATACCAATGCAGCAACTACGACCCAAAAAAAGCCTTGTAATCCCAGTTTTATTCCTGGATTTGTTAGCGCTGGGGTCCTGGTTTACGCAGCAATGGCCTGGTTATATTCATCAATTTAAAAAAACACAAGTATTCTGTGATTGCAACAAACAAGTTCTAATGTTCCGTACAGTCGGAGATTTATCATTGGTTACTGACCAGCCTCACCAATCCGTTCCATCATGCATTCAAAAAAAAATAGTTGAAGCCATTTCAGTATGTTCACATTTCCAAGACTGTGTGTGGTACAGAAGGGGATTTCATGGTTTATATATAAAAAATGTACATAGCACATTGGGTTTCTATCATGCAGCCGTTCTGTTAACTGGTAATCTTATGTGTGCGAATCACATACGAAGCTCAACGCGATTTGGCTTTTACGGTCGGCAGAGTTTTGATTTTGTGTGTTTTTTTTTCAATTGCTCCGAATCATCAAGCATTACATTTCCCCCAGCGCCAGGTATTGGTGTTGCAGGAAACCGTTCACTCACGTCAAAGTGCGTCTTCGGGAGAAGCGGGTCGCTCAGTTACTTTGGGCAAGGTCAGTGTCGCTCAAACTTTGAACGCTCGGTGTCGGTGGGGGGGACTCTCAACGAAAAGGTGGAATAAGAGCAGAGCCGGTGGCGAGTGGCCAGCCAATTTCTGACAGGTAGTGAGTCTGGGATGGGAAGGATAATCTTAGCCCTTGTGTGTTCAGGGGGAGGAACAAGTTGGCATGATTTGCAGCGCAGTGGGTGGCGACAACTGATCCCAGCGCTCGGCCACCCCACAGAAGGCACCGTGCCCACCTCGGCCAGGCTGAGAAGCAAGACTTCCAGCCAGCTCGGCGCTGCCCGGTAAAGTTTACGCGATGGCCCCCAGAGCGTCGACTGGGGGTGGAGGATGAAGAGCCACAAGCGGGTGAAATGAATCCTGCCTGAGCCACGATAGTACGAGTTCATCGGAGAAACTTGACGCAAAAGTTTAGACTCCCAAGTTGTTAGCCGACTTCTCTTTCTGTATATAAACCTAAAGTTGTGATTTTTTTTAAAATATAATTTATTATTTAACTGTTTCATTTTGTGTTTAGTATTTTTCTGATGCTTGGTCTCGCAGTGTCTATGAACAAATTAACTAGTTACAAATTTCCAATGGTTCTCACCCAGAAAGGTTTAAAACTCTTCCATCACTCCCCCTGCACCCCCAAAGATCTGATGTATAAGTGATGAATTTTTAAATTTCCTTTATTGATACACTCACCAGACGTGCTCAAGTAGAGTCAACTGAAAATTTAATTTTTTGTGCTTAAAAAGAAAACGCATTAGTTAAAAGATCAATAGTATAGAGGGCTGGCAGCTCGGTACAGGTAGAGAGTCCCCTGGCTATTGTATTGATGTCAGTGGGCAGGATACAGCAGGCAGTGTGCCTGTGATCTTGGGGCAGAGTTCCTGTGTGCTGGTGTGTATTTGGAATATTACCCCAGTGAAGTACCTCAGGTAGCAGCAGTTCAGCGATCGGAACTGGAGCAGGCCATTCAGCCCCTCCGGACTGTTCCACCATTCAGTTAGATCATGGCCAATCTGTACCTCAACTCTCTTTTTCCCGCCTTTGCTCCGAATTCCTCGAAACCCGAACCTTACAAAAGGACGACGACTTATATTTATACAGCGCCTTTCACAACCTCAAGATGTCCCAAAGTGCTTTACAGCCAATGAAGTACTTTTGAAGTGTAGTCACTGTTGTAATGTAGGAAACGTGGCAGCCAATTTGCACACAGCAAGATCCCACAAACAGCAATGTGATAACCAGATAATCTGTTTTAATGATGTTGGTTTGAGGACTAAATGTTGGCCTGGACAACGGGGAGAACTCTCCTGCCCTACTCCGAAATAGTGGCCGTGAGATCTATTACGTCCACCTGAGACGGCAGACATCGGTTCTGAAAGACAGCTCCTCTGACTGTGCGGCACTCCCTCAGTACTGCACTGGGAGTGTCGGCCTAGATTGTTCTCAAGGCTCTGAAGTGGGACTTGAACCCACGACCTTCTGAGTGAGGTCGAGAGTGCTACCCACTGAACCACGACTGACTCAAAAAACTGTCGACCTGAGGCTTGTAATCTCGGGTGACCCAACATCCACAGCCTTTTGGGGGAAGAGTTTCAGATTTCGACTACCCTTTGTGCGAGAAAGTGCTTCCTGATTTCACTCCTGCAGGACCTACCTCTAATTTAAGGTTGTGTCCCCTCGATCTGGACTCTTCCCCACTTGGAAACTTTCTCCGCACCTACCCTATCGCATCCTTTTCATCATTTTAAATGTTCCGGCACCAGAGGAACTAGTTTATCTATCCTATCAAACCCTTTTAACATTTTAAACACTTCGAACAGATCACCCCTCAATCTTTACTTGGGGGGGGGGGGGGGGGGGGGGAATACAAGCCGAGGTTACGCACCTCGTCCTGGTATCAGTCTGGTGAATCTGTGCTGTACCCCCTCCAATATATCCTCCCTGAGTCTTGTTAGGATCGGGCCTGCAAAGGGCAGGGACACAGTAGATGGACCATACTCGGTGAGCCAAACATTTTTCATTTCACAGCTTTACGTTCTATGCTATAGCCAGAAAGTTATTTTTGTTCCCGCCGGCCGATGTCACTTCTTTCCTTTGGCACACTGCAGTTTAAAACCTACAGAGTCTAAATGACAGGAATTCCCACCACTACAATGGTACCAGGGATGAGGGCCTTCGGATACATGGAGAAGCTGGGGTTTGTTCTCCTTTAAACGCAGAGAAAGTTAAGGGGAGATTTAATAGAGGTGTTCAAAATTATATGGGGTTTTGATAGAGTAAATAAGGAGAAACTGTTTCCAGTGGCAGGAGGGTCGGTAACCAGAGGACACAGATTTAAAGTAATTGGTAAAAGAACCAGAGGGGAGGTGAGATTTTTTTTTTACGCAGTGAGTTGTGATGATCTGGAACGCGCTGCCTGAAAGGGCGGTGGAAGCAGATTCAATAATAACTTTCAAAAAGGAATTGGATAAATACTTGAAAAGGGAAAATTTGCAGGGCTACGGGGAAGAGCAGGGGAGTGGGACTAATTGGATAGCTCTTTCAAAGAGCCAGCACAGGCACGATGGGCCGAATGGCGGCATCCTGTGCTGTCCCGATTTCTATGATAAGAGTGAACGTGCTGAAATGGCTGCCAGATTTGACGCTCACTAGGTTATGATCACGATAATTTCCGTGCATAGGTTTGAATTTGCTTGCAACAAATAGTTGTTTATGTCAAAGGCTTCACTCCGTGTCATTGTTAATCTCACCTTCCCTCCCCCCTTGCCCCTCACAGTGTTAATAGTCCATCCTGCTTGTAACCTGAGCAGGTGGCGAATCAGTCATTGTGACTAATGTTCTATTCTGCTGTGTCCGGGTGAGAACGCATTAATGCAGCAAACGATTTCACCTCTCCGTTTATAAAAGTCTGGTATTAAAGTCTGTAACTAAGGTATCACAAGCTGCTCTCGCGTTTTATTTTTTTTAATTGAGATTTTGCGAACTCCTTCATTCACGACCCAGCCATCACTGTTTGTCCTGTTAAATCCATCTTCCAAAAAAAAACCGGGTGCACCCTCAGGAACGTGCTCTGGTTGTAGCCTCTACATAACGAATCAGCAGCATTCCAGTGTAAATTAAGTGATTGCAATTTTTTTTTAAATTAGTTTGACCATCCTCAAGAGTTGTATCTGAAATCTGACCTTGGTTGCATTAAAACTTTCACTGCAGGGGCCTCCTGCGTGTTGGGATGGCAGGAACAACTGTGAATGAAGGCAAATGGCCTCGTCCGGGAAGGTAACCCAGGACGCCAGTTGTGATATTGGCCTGTTTGTGGCTAGTCCCAGTTTGAAACGATCCAGTCCTTTTTTTCTTGGCTCGTGTCGACTAGGTGCTTGAAATGTAAACCGTTCCGCCCATAGCTCTTATTATTGACTTGTTGAAGCACAGGCACAGTTTAAGAGGAGGGGAAGAGAATGTCAATTGCACTTAGACTGTAGTTAGCCTGAACCATTGAGGGACATTTGAAGAAAACTTATTCATGCAACATTGCACTTAAATAAAACTTGTGCTCCTCTGCAAAGTTGCCCTGACTTTTACAAGTCAATTTTCTGTTCTAGTTGATCCTTTCTTTCCCTCCTTTTTTATGGTCCCTTTTATTTTTCTTTTGAAAACTACTGCAGAAAAATTCTGTTGTGATTTGATATTGTTCATAACCCTTTTCTATTGTGTTTGTAATGTGTAAGTCTTGAAATGTAACACTTATTTTTAATGGAGGGAGGGGCTTTGAGCGGGGAGGGGGACGGTGGGGAGGAACAGGAAAGCACAGTTAGTTTACTAATTAAAGATGCTCTTATTACAATTCCGTGAAGGCGCAGTCAGTGTACTGGGGGGAATGAAAAGGATATGGTGAGGGGGTGGGGGCGATACTTTGTCAGCTAAATATGATGTTACTTATTCAAGAAGTATGGGAAAAATCAGTGATCTAATGCAATTTAAAGGGCAGCATATGGACAAGGGTCTTGGAGGAGTCCAGGAAGAGCTAAAAATAGAATATTGTGCAATTCAGATATGGCGTAATTATTTTCAGTTTTAAAAAAGAAAGTAAGTATTGGCTTTTGGGGAATTCACAATGAAGGCGGTCACTTAGCCCATCTGGGTTCATCCACCCAGAATAAAACATCCACATTCCCTCCTAAGTCTGAATGAGTCTGGGGTTATTCACCTCCTCTATAGTACCCAGGAGGCCATTCCAAATATTGATCTTTGTGTCCAGTTCCTCCTAAAGTCCATCCTAAACTTTTCCTTTCACCGGTTTTAACCTGGGCTGTCCTTGAAGTAGCCAACCCGGTTTGGCCTCGCCTGTCCCATTTCTATACCTTATTATGCCCCCTCTCTCTCGTCTCCATTAAAGCCCCATTTTCTCCAATCCATCCTTGTAACTCAATCCTTTGACACCAGGGATTGCTCCTTTCTGCACTGCCTTTCAGTGTTTCCCATTATGTCTTGCTGGAACAAATCTGAACACAATGCTCGAGGTTTGGCGGGACTGTGGGCTCGGTTACAGTTTTAGCACGAACACCTTCTGACTTGCACTTACAGCTGACCCAGGAATATAACGTGGCGTTCTATTCATTTTGTTTGTTGCTATTCCACAATGATTTGATGGGTTATGCACTAAAACCGTTGACGCCCAGATCCCTTTCTGCCTCGCTGTCAGCACCATTCATAGTAAGCTTGACATCTACTTTTCCTGCCAGCATGCAGATTAACTTGGGACTTTTGCGTTACCACTGCATGGTTATCAGGCTGTTCAGTGTCAGCACTTGCTCACTTGGTGAAGTGGTGTTATGAAGGACACCGATCTGAAACGTTAATAGCGTTGGCTCTGCACGTCCTTCTCTCTTTATTTCCCTCTGTTCCTTGTCTCCGCCCCACACCATTCCTCTGGTTTTTGCCTGAATTGAAACTCTGCCTTTATGCAGATGTTGCTGGCGACTTATTGCAACTAAGCATCTTGAGCAAGGAAATTCTGGAGAGCAAATGCATCTTGGGGTGCTGAGCCTTGAGGTTAGCAAACTATCCCTCCACCTCCAGGGACATAGGAATAGGAGAAGGCCATTCAGCCCCTTGAGCATGTACCGCCATTCAATTAGATCATGGCTGATCTGTACCTCAACTGTATTTACCTGCCTTGGTTCCACATCCCCTAATGCCCTTGCCTAACAAAAATCTGTCAATTTCCATTTTGAATTTTTCAATTGACCCGACTTCAAGGGTTAAGTTACGAGGAGAGATTACACAAATTGGGGTTGTATTCTCTAGAGTTTCGAAGGTTAAGGGGTGACCTGATCGAAGTTTACAAGATATTAAGGGGAACAGATAGGGTGGATAGAGAGAAACTATTTCCGCTGGATGGGGATTCTAGGAGTAGGGGGCACAGTCTAAAAATTAGAGCCAGACCTTTCAGGAGCGAGATTAGAAAACATTTCTACACACAAAGGGTGGTAGAAGTTTGGAACTCTCTTCCGCAAACGGCAATTGATACTAGCTCAATTGCTAAATTTAAATGTGAGGTAGATAGCTTTTTGGCAACCAAAGGTATTAAGGGATATGGGCCAAAGGCAGGTACATGGAGTTAGATCACAGATCAGCCATGATCTTATCAAATGGCGGAGCAGGCTCGAGGGGCTGAATGGCCTACTCCTGTTCCTATGACCCTCAGCCTCAATGGCTTTTTTCTGGGCGTAGTGGGGCGGGAAGAGAGTTCCAGATTTCCACTCCCCTTTGTGTGAAGAAGTGCTTCCTGACATCACCCCTGAACGGCCCGGCTCTAATTTTAAGATTATGCCCCCTTGTTCTGGACTCCCCCCACCAGAGGAAATAGTTTCTCTCTACCCCATCG
Source organism: Heptranchias perlo (assembly GCF_035084215.1). NCBI lineage: Eukaryota > Metazoa > Chordata > Chondrichthyes > Hexanchiformes > Hexanchidae > Heptranchias > Heptranchias perlo. The sequence goes on from NC_090363.1 coordinate 2,599,868, forward strand.
AATCCTTTTAAACACCTTAAATTGGTTCACCCCTTAATCTGCTGTACTCAAGGGAATACAAGCCCCAGTCCATGAAATAATGAATATCTCCTGTCTTAGCTGTAATTTTTTTCTACAAGAATTAAGTTTACCTAGTTCATAATGGACATGGGTGCCCAGCTGGAAACTGCACCAAGCTGGCAAACGCTCGAGGACACGAGCAATTGGTGTGGGGTATGGAAGTGATACGATGGAGTCCTAGATTGTACCTTTTTATTTTAAAACCAGCTGAGGTTAGGGCATGTTTTGGGGCAGAGCGAAGGGAGAGAAGGAGCCATCTGCATCCCTGACGCCCATACCGTCCCTGACCAGTGTGTGCGGGCTGATGTCAGATGCTAAACTGGGACCAGTGTTTAGTTTCCCTGCGTTGACATCCACTGTCCTGAGCAGCACAAAAAATTCAGTGGGGAGGAACCTTCAAAAGAATAAAAAATGTGCACGTCTTGTAGCGCGATTACTTTGACTTGTTATGCCCAAGCTATGCAAGAGGTGGAAGGTGGGTGGGTGGGAGAGTTAAATTGCGTGCTGTTGCCCAGACTGCCTGCAACTATTCTTGTCTGATTCTGTGAACTATGCAAATGAGTGTTTTGGGATTTATTTTGTGTAAATACCTTTTTTATTGCTGAACACTGTAAAGTTTTGATGTTTGTAATAAAGGTGTTGGAGTTAAATCTGACTGGTTTTTAATCTTCATCTTCTCAGTTTATCAGAAAGGACAGACTGGTGTCCTGTCTCTTACCGTGTAATGGGGTCTGAGAGGGGAGGGGTCTGAGGGGAGGGGGTCTCAGTGTAACGGGGTCTGAGAGGGGAGGGGGTCTGAGAGGGAGGGGTCTCAGTGTAACAGGGTCCGAGGGGGGAGGGGTCTCAGTGTTACCGTGTAACAGGGTCTGAGGAGGAGGGGTCTCAGTGTAACAGGGTCTGAGGGGGGAGGGGTCTCAGTGTAACAGGGTCTGAGGGGAGGGGTCTCAGTGTAACCAGGTCTGAGGGGGAGGGGTCTGAGGGTGGAGGGGTCTCAGTGTAACAGGGTCTGAGGGGGGAGGGGTCTCAGTGTAACAGGGTCTGAGGGGAGGGGTCTCAGTGTAACTGGGTCTGAGGGGGAGGGGTCTCAGTGTAACCGGGTCTGAGGGGGGGGGGTCTCAGTGTAACAGGGTCTGAGGGGAGGGGTCTCAGTATAACCAGGTCTGAGGGGAGGGGTCTCAGTGTAACTGGGTCTGAGGGGGAGGGGTCTCAGTGTAACCAGGTCTGAGGGGGAGGGGTCTCAGTGTAACAGGGTCTGAGGGGAGGGGTCTCAGTGTAACCAGGTCTGAGGGGGAGGGGTCTCAGTGTAACCGGGTCTGAGGGGGAGGGGTTTCAGTGTAACCGGGTCTGAGGGGGGAGGGGTCTCAGTGTAACTGGGTCTGAGGGGAGGGGTCTGAGGGGGAGGGGTCTCAGTGTAACAGGGTCTGAGGGGAGGGGTCTCAGTGTAACAGGGTCTGAGGGGAGGGGTCTCAGTGTAACCGGGTCTGAGGGGGAGGGGTCTCAGTGTAACAGGGTCTGAGTGGGGGGTCTCAGCGTAACCGGGTCTGAGGGGAGGGGTCTGAGGGGGGAGGGGTCTCTGTAACTGGGTCTGAGGGGAGGGGTCTCAGTGTAACTGGGTCTGAGGGGGGAGGGGTCTCAGTGTAACCGGGTCTGAGGGGGAGGGGGTCTCAATGTAACAGGGTCTGAGGGGGAGGGGTCTCAGTGTAACAGGGTCTGAGGGGGAGGGGTCTCAGTGTAACAGGGTCTGAGGGGGAGGGGTCTCAGTGTAACTGGATCTGAGGGGGGAGGGGTCTCAGTGTAACCGGGTCTCAGGGGGAGGGGTCTCAGTGTAACTGGGTCTGAGGGGGAGGGGTCTCAGTGTAACCAGGTCTGAGGGGGAGGGGTCTCAGTGTAACCAGGTCTGAGGGGGAGGGGTCTCAGTGTAACACGGTCTGAGGGGGAGGGGTCTCAGTGTAACTGGGCCTGAGGGGGGAGGGGTCTCAGTGTAGCCGGGTCTGAGGGGAGGGGTCTCAGTGTAACCGGGTCTGAGGGGAGGGGTCTCAGTGTAACCAGGTCTGAGGGGGAGGGGTCTCAGTGTAACCAGGTCTGAGGGGGAGGGGTCTCAGTGTAACCGGGTCTGAGGGGAGGGGCCTGAGGGGCAGGGGTCTCAGTGTAACCGGGTCTGAGGGGGGAGGGGTCTCAGTGTAACTGGGTCTGAGGGGAGGGGTCTGAGAGGGAGGGGTCTCAGTGTAACAGGGTCTGAGAGGGGAGGGGTCTCAGTGTAACAGGGTCTGAGAGGGGAGGGGTCTCAGTGTAACAGGGTCTGAGAGGGGAGGGGTCTCAGTGTAACAGGGTCTGAGAGGGGAGGGGTCTCAGTGTAACTGGGTCTGAGGGGAGGGGTCTCAGTGTAACTGGGTCTGAGGGGAGGGGTCTGAGGGGGGAGGGGTCTCAGTGTAACCGGGTCTGAGGGGAGGGGTCTCAGTGTAACAGGGTCTGAGGGGAGGGGGGTCTCAGTGTAACAGGGTCTGAGGGGGAGGGGTCTCAGTGTAACAGGGTCTGAGGGGAGGGGTCTCAGTGTAACAGGGTCTGAGGGGGAGGGGTCTCAGTGTAACAGGGTCTGAGGGGGAGGGGTCTCAGTGTAACAGGGTCTGAGAGGAGGGGTCTCAGTGTAACGGGGTCTGAGGGGAGGGGGGTCTCAGTGTTACCATGTAACAGGGTCCGAGAGGGGAGGGGGTCTCTGTTACCGTGTAACAGGGTCTGAGAGGGGAGGGGGTCTCTCACCGTGTAACAGGGTCCGAGAGGGGAGGGGGTCTCTGTTACCGTGTAACAGGGTCCGAGGGGGGAGGGGGTCTCTGTCACCGTGTAACAGGGTCCGAGAGGGGAGGGGTCTGTCAGTGTAACAGGGTCTGAGAGGGGAGGGGGGTCTCTGTTACCGTGTAACAGGGTCCGAAAGGGGAGGGGGGTCTCTGTCACCGTGTAATAGGGTCCGAGAGGGGAGGGGGGTCTCTGTTACCGTGTAACAGGGTCCGAGGGGGGAGATATTTCAGTCACTTTGGATCTTGTCCATTCGGCCGAGAGATGAAAACGTTGCCTCTGTTCAGCTCGCAGGATTAAACCCAGGGTCCGAGAGGTGAACGGACTTCCCAGGATCACACGGTGACGCACATCCCAGGATCACACGGTGACGCACATCGGGTGACGACACTGTGACATACCAAGACACGGTGCAAGCACGCAGCAGTTTGTAAACCGGATGAGGATCAATCTATGATCCCGGGGAAACTAAGGGGCTTGGTCTTAATGACTTCTCCACTGCTTGTAAAACTATCTGGTTGTCTGCCAAGCTCTAAGATAGTTCTGCTTCTCTTTTTGTGGGGAATGGGCTTGTAGGCGCCTGATGTCCTTTGCTGTGGACAACTGGAGCATCATGGATTCTGTGTTGGGAGACTCCGGTCATCTTTATACCATGTAGCCATGAAAGAGACTCGGTGGGCTGCAGCTGGTCAGGCAGTGTGAGGGAGAAGGAAGAGGTGTAGGTTGCATTCTCACAATCATCGAGTACAAAAATTAAAAGAGCATTATACTCAGGCTATGCTAGGCTCTGGTACATCCACACTCGGAGAGTGTTGTGCTCCAATACGGTCCCTGCATGTGGTGCAGTGGATAATACAAGTTTTCAGAGCTCTGATTAACGAGGAGGGTTTCCATGAATTGTGATTTTATTTTCAATTGCAGACAAGAGGATTGAGGATTTATTTTTTAAGATGAAGGGTTTGGATTCTGTCCAAAGAGATGAGTTGTTTGAGATGGAAGGGATGGGAGATGTATATACAGGCTGCAGGCAGAGGGGTTTTGTGCCAGGGATGTCCTCTGGGATATTGAGTATAGTCACTGGTGTCCTTTCGACTCTAGCGGATGTAATTTCACACATCCCATAAATTGGGGGTAAATTGACGAGTTTCACTGGCCACAAAGTCCACAACAGTGTGGTGAAGGTGGGAGTTAGTTAGTGGGAATCTTACTGTGCAATCTCTGAAGTGCTGGATACTGACACTGGGTTCCCAAGGTGAGGAAATAACATCTTTATTCTTCGACACGGATAATCCTCATCTTCAGTACAAATTTATTTTTAAAAATTGCAAAATTAGAGAACAAAATTTCCAAACTAAGGAAAACAAAAGAAAGAACTTGCATTTATATAGTGCCTTTCACAACCTCTGGATGTCCCAAAGCGCTTTACAGCCAATGAAGTACTTTTGAAGTGTAGTCACTGTTGTAATTTAGGAAACGCAGCAGCCAATTTGCCCTCAGCAAGGTCCCACAAACAGCAATGTCATAACGACCAGATAATTTTTTTTTAACTGATGTTGGTTGAGGGATAAATATTGGGCCCAGGACACCGGGGAGAACTCCCCCCTGCTCCTTTTCGAAATAGCGCCAAGGGATCTTTTACGTCCACCTGAGGGGGCAGACGGGGCCTCTGTTTAACGTCTCGTCTGAAAGACGGCCCCTCCGACAGTGCAGCACTCCCTCTGACTCGGGTGAGAGCGCTACCACTGAGAGACAGCAGTGATATGAGGTTATGATACTGGACTAGCAACAGAGAGTGTTCAAACCTCACCATGACAAGCTGTGAAATGTAATTAATGAATCTGGTCGTTTGTGGACTGTCACCAGAAAAAAATAAATGACCATGCCGGATTATTGTAAAAACCCAGAATCAGCCAGTCCTGATCATCCTTCAGTGGGAAGGGGGTCAGACGGTGATGCCTTCCACATTCGAATAGCCCGATCACAATCTATTTCTCGGTTCGCTCATGAATGCCCAACCGAGTGAGGGTACTGGGTAGAATCACAGAAGGAGGCCATTTGGCCCGTTGAGTTGTGCTGGCTCTCTGAAAGAGCTGTCCAACTAGTCCCATGCCCTGCAAATTTTTCCTCTTCAAGTATTTATCCAATTCCCTTTTGAAAGTTATTATTGAATCTGCTTCCACCGCCCTTTCAGGCAGCGCATTCCAGATCGTAACTCGCTGTGTTTAAAAAAAATTAATCTCCCCTCTGGTTCTTTTACCAATTACCTTAAATCTGTGTCTTCTGGTTACCGACCCTTCTGCCACTGGAAACAGTTTCTCCTTATTTACTCTATCAAAACCCTTCATGATTTTGAACCCCTCGATCACATCTCCCCCTTAACCTTTGCTACTTTAAGGAGAACAATCCCAGCTTCTCCAGTCTCTCCGCATAACTGAAGTCCCTGGTCCCTGGTCCCATTCTAGTAAATCTCCTCTGTACCCTCTTTGAGGCTTTGTCACCCTTCCTAAAGTAGAGGGCAGTCAGTGCGTGTAGAACCCAACCCCAATGGCACTGCCCTCGGGAGAGGAGAGAAATTAGTCTTTATATAGTTTAGAAAAGGTGCAGTTTATGGTATGACCGAAGAGTAAAAATAATTTGCAATTACAAGAACAAAATTCTTACATATTTGAACACAATATTGAAGTCCTCAGCAGATGCGGGATTTTGGGGGGTTTAAGAGGTTACAGGACTGGTGGGCTCCACGTTCCCTCTGGGTTCCGATCAGCTGCAAACTCTCCTGTAGCCGTAGCAGCCTTCCTGTCAGGAGGCGTACAAGCCCCACCTCCTTACAGGAAGGTTGCTATGGCTACAAATCTTTCCGAGTGAATTCATCGTGGGCCGTGGGAGTGTGGACTAGTCTACTCAGGCTTCCAAAAGAAATAAGAAAAACAATAGACTGTGATCCATAACCGAGGCTAATTCACCCAGTGTGTCCTGAGTCAGCTCGTCTTGGCAAAGGGGCAGTGGTTAAGGGGCCCCGACGTTTGGTGTCTACCTGCAAGCTTCACAAGGGGATAAAGTTATCAGGGTTCTGGAGTATTACATTCAGTTGTGGGCGCCGCGCCTCAGGAAGGATATATTGGCCTTGGAGGGGGTGCAGCGCAGAGTCACCAGAATGATACCGGGGCTAAAAGGGTTAAATTACGAGGACAGGTTGCGCAGACTGGGCTTGTATTCCCTCGAGTGTAGAAGATTAAGGGATGATCTAATTGAGGTGTTTAAGATGATTAAAGGATTTGATAGGGTGGATAGAGAGAAACTATTTCCTCTGGTGGGGGGAGTCCAGAACAAGGGGGCAGAACCTTAAAATTAGAGCCAGGCCGTTCAGGGGTGATGTCAGGAAGCACTTCTTCACACAAAGGGGAGTGGAAATCTGGAACTTTCTCCCCCAAAAAGCTGTTGAGGCTGGGGGTCAATTGGAAATTTTAACACTGAGATTGATGGATTTTTGTTGGGTAAGGGTATTAAGTGTTACAGAACCAAGGTGGGTAGATGGAGTTAAGATACAGATCAACCATGATCTAATTGAATGGCGGAACAGGCTCGAGGGGCTGAATGGCCTCCTCCTGTTCCTATGTTCCCACTCCTGGTCACGCGCCAATGCCATCGACTGGAAACGCGTCACATGTTGGTGTCGGGTGAAAAACAAACTCCACGGAGATGGTGCCCGAGATCTCGTTGGTTTCACTCACGCAGAATGAACACTGGTTTGGGAGGGATACTGAGCAGGCTGGGGGTCTTTTCTCCAGAAAAGAGAAGGCTGAGGGGTGACTTGATAGAGGTCTTTGACATAATGAAGGGGTTCGATAAGGTAGACAAATGTAGGGGGCCATAAATATAAGATAGTCACTAACAAATCCAGTAGGGAGTTCAGGAGAAACTTCTTCACCCAGAGAGTGGTGAGAATGTGGAACTCACTCCCACAAGGAGTAGTTTGGGGCGAATAACAGAGATACATTTAAGGGGAAGCTCGATAAACACATGAGGGAGAAAGGAATAGAAGGATATGGTGATAGGGTGAGATGAAGTAGGGAGGGAGGATGCTCGTGTGGAGCATAAACGCCGGCATAGACCAGTTGGGCCGAATGGCCTGTTTCTGTGCTGTAAAATTCTATTTATTACAAAGGCCAACTGATGCATTTGGGACTCCTGGTCCCAGGCTTGAGTCAGAGGCGAGGGCAGCAAGTTACACAAGTCAGTAAGCAAATATAACATTGTAGGTCACTTGGAATCCATTATCCCAAGCATAGAGCAGTTTGTCTATTGGGTTGTAGTCTATCTGGGTGAGGTAAGAGTAATTGCTTTGAATGGTCAGCCCCGGGTTAGACTCGAAGCCTGTGTGGGTGTCGAAGGCATAGGTGACGATGCCCTCCTTCTCCTTCTGCAGGTTCATGGCGTAAAAGACTCCGCAGATCAGGAAATAGTTGCCGTAGGAAGACCGTCTGAGTTGGGTTTTCCAAGTGGTCTCCTTCCTGGCGCTTAGGTCAATGGGATCCAACCGGCTGAGCACCAAGACCTCCTCGGGCAGGTAGCCAAAGTCGTTGGAGAAGTAGGCCACCCACAGGCCGCTCTCGTCCACCGTGAAGTCCACCTCCGAGTAGCCCTTCCACGCAGACAGGGTGGCGGACTGCGTCACCAGGTCGTCCAGTGAACTCCAGCTGGTGGCCGTCCTCTGCCGCAGGTCGTAGCGGATGATGTTCCGCGTGTAGGCCTTGTTGTAGTAGAAGGAACCATTGTACACGGCATGGCCGGTCCCAATCCAACTGTAAGGCAGCTTGTACGTGTTACTCCAGCGACCTGGAAACATGCAACCGGACCGTAAGCTGCCTTGGCGACCAAGAGTCGTCTTAACGTTGGGGAAATCATTCTCTGACCAATTCAATATCGCAACTGCCTGCCTTTAACATAGGAAAATGTCCCAAAGAGTTTTATAGTTTCACAGTGTCAGCCTCAGTGGATAGCACTCTCGCCTCTGAGTCAGAAGGAGCACTGCACTGTCGGAGGGTCAGTACTGAGGGAGCGCCGCGCTGTCGGAGGGTCAGTACTGAGGGAGCGCCGCGCTGTCGGAGGGTCAGCACTGAGGGAGTGCCGCACTGTCGGAGGGTCAGCACTGAGGGAGCGCCGCACTGTCGGAGGGTCAGTACTGAGGGAGCGCCGCACTGTCGGAGGGTCAGTACTGAGGGAGCGCCGCACTGTCGGAGGGTCAGCACTGAGGGAGCGCCGCGCTGTCGGAGGGTCAGCACTGAGGGTGCGCCGCGCTGTCGGAGGGTCAGCACTGAGGGAGCGCCGCGCTGTCGGAGGGTCAGTACTGAGGGAGCGCCGCACTGTCGGAGGGTCAGCACTGAGGGAGCGCCGCGCTGTCGGAGGGTCAGTACTGAGGGAGCGCCGCGCTGTCGGAGGGTCAGCACTGAGGGAGCGCCGCACTGTCGGAGGGTCAGTACTGAGGGAGCGCCGCACTGTCGGAGGGTCAGTACTGAGGGAGCGCCGCACTGTCGGAGGGTCAGTACTGAGGGAGCGCCGCACTGTCGGAGGGTCAGTACTGAAGGAGCGCCGCACTGTCGGAGGGTCAGTACTGAGGGAGCGCCGCACTGTCGGAGGGTCAGTACTGAGGGAGCGCCGCACTGTCGGAGGGTCAGTACTGAGGGAGTGCCGCGCTGTCGGAGGGTCAGTACTGAGGGAGCGCCGCACTGTCGGAGGGTCAGTACTGAGGGAGTGCTGCACTGTCGGAGGGTCAGTACTGAGGGAGCGCCGCGCTGTCGGAGGGTCAGTACTGAGGGAGCGCCGCACTGTCGGAGGGTCAGTACTGAGGGAGCGCCGCACTGTCGGAGGGTCAGTACTGAGGGAGCACTGCACTGTCGGAGGGGCTGTTTTTCTCCCCTTCGCCCTGTATCAATCAAAAACTAACCTCAGAGCCCCGCTCTGTGTCTTCACCTGTTTCAAATATTTATCCAATTTTCCCTTGAAAGGGGTAAAAGTCTCCGCCTGAACCACTCTCGGTGGTTAAACCATTCCGTGCTCCCAACAACCCCCTGAGGAAAGCAAATTCCTCCTGATCCCCTCTCCTCACACTTTGTGATAATTTTAAATCAATGACCTCTATTACCCCCTTTCCCTTCTCTGTTCCAATCATTTCCCACTCTTGTTCCTCCATCTTCCTGTATGTAAAAGCCCTCCCCCCCGCCCCCCTTTATCCTGCTGATTCATTGCTTCATCCACCCACATTCTGTAAAAACAAAACAAAGATCAGAAAGTTCAGATTTCCGAGAATCCCAAGTTTCTGACTGTAGATGTGTTGAAATGGGGGGGTGGGTGGGGTCCCAGTGTCCCGAGGGAACCTCTCCCCACCCCCACCCCCACCCCCACCCCCGCTTACAGCCGGACAGCTCCCGGACCGGCTAACTCACCCCAGCGCTCTCAGGGTTAAAGTGCACTGCCCGCAGGGACACAATGTTTACTGCGAGGGAGCGAACTGCTGGGTCCGTGAGATAACAGGACTTATTCTGACTCCATATATGGGAGCGAGCCTGCTCAGTGCTTAATCTCAAAGAGCTGTGCTGCTTTCAGCCGCTGCACAGGCCGAACACAAAGGGTTGCAGAGGTAACCACAGAGATACCGCTGCAACTAACCGGTCCCAGGAGCGACCGCCACCGCACGACCAATGCGCCTGCGTTGTTTGTCGCCGCTGTGTGATGCTTCAGCCGTACGGAGCCTTGATCAGACCCCCACCTGGAGAGACTGCCTTCAGTTCTGGGCACCGCACCTCAGGAAGGATATATTGGCCTTGGAGGGGGTGCAGGGCAGATTCACCAGAATGATACCGGGGCGAAAAGGGGTTAAATTACGAGGAGAGGCTGCACAGACTGGGCTTGTATTCCCTCGAGTTTAGCACTTTAGGGGGTGATCTAAATCGAGGTGTTTAAACGCTTAAAAGGATTCGATAGGGTGGATAGAGAGAAACTATTTCCTCTGGTGGGGGGAGTCCAGAACAAGGGGGCAGAACCTTAAAATTAGAGCCAGAAGTGAAATCAGGAAGCACTTCTTCACACAAAGGGACTGTGCAAAAGGCTCTTGAGGCTGGGGATCAATTGAAATTTTCATGACTGAGATCGACAGATTTTTGTTGGGTGATGGCCTTAAGGGGATATTGGAAGCCTGAGTAGACTAGTCCACACTCCCACGGCCCACGATGAGTTAAGATACAGATCATAACGAGGGGGCATAGATTTAAGGTGAGAGGGGAGAGATACAAAAGGGTCCAGAGGGGCAATTTTTTCACTCAAAGGGTGGTGAGTGTCTGGAACGAGCTGCCAGAGGCAGTAGTAGAGGCGGGTGCAATTTTATCTTTTAAAAAGCATTTGGACAGTTACATGGGTAAGATGGGTATAGAGGGATATGGGCCAAGTGCAGGCAATTGGGACTAGCTTAGTGGTATAAACTGGGCGACATGGACATGTTGGGCCGAAGGGCCTGTTTCCATGTTGTAACTTCTATGATTCTATGATTCTATCAGCCATGATCTAATTGGGGAACAGGCTCGAGGGGCTGAATGGCCTCTTTCTGTTCCTACATTCCTACGTCCAATAGTTGTGAGAATGTCCAAACTCATTTCGTTTAACGCTCCTATGTAGATAAGCCCCCCGCCGTCATTTGGGTCTGAAGTAGATTCTAAACCTAGGCCCCTGATCTGTGTGCACTTGTCTCCATTCAGATAGTGCTCCGTGCGAGTCTGTCGCACAGCTGTCTGTGAAGCGTACAGCACGGCGGGGGGGTGGGGGGAAGAGAGGGGCGTTCATCGTCGGGTGCTGTGATACACTCGCCCGTCAAAGCTGTCCAGTGCCGGCAGACGAGAGGAGCCAGAGCACGAAACGAGGGGTAGGAAGGAACGTTCGGAGGGGATGCCCTCGCCTCTGAGTCAGAAGTTGGTGCGTTCAAGTCCCCACTCCTGAGGACTCGAGACCAGGCAGACATTCCCCAGTGTACGTACCGAGAGAGCGCTGCACTGGCAGAGGATAGAGTAGACGGGGAGAAACTGGTTCCAGTGGCAGGAGGGTCGGTAACCAGAGGACACAGACTTAAGATAATTGGCAAAAGAACCAGAGGGGAGATGAGGAGAATATTTTCTTACGCAGCGAGTTATGATGATCTGGAATGCGCTGCCTGAGAGGGCGGTGGAAGCAGATTCAATAATAACTTTCAAAGGGGAATTGGATAAACACTGGAAAAGGAAAAAGATTTACAGAGTGGGGGGGAGCGGGACTAATTGGATCGCTCTTTTAAAGAGCCGGCACAGGCACGATGGGCCGAATGGCCTCGTCCTGTGCTGTACCATTCCAGGTCGGGAAGTCAGCCTGCAGTGTGTTCACGAGAAACCTTACCCAGTTTGAAATGTTCCAGGTTGCGGAACTCGATCAGGGTGGTCCCAAAGAAGTAGTTGGCCACGTAGACCCTCTCCTGATTGACCACCGAGTCCTTCATCCAAGCCCCTTCCGCACGCCCATAGCTGCTGTGAGTCTCCGGGTCCCTGATCATCACTAGTGTTCCGTCACAACCGTCTTCCCGAACTGGAACCAGAGAGAGAGGGGGAGAGTTCTTAGTTGCTCTAATCCTTTATCGTATATTCGTAGTATCATAGTAGGTACAGCACAGGAGGAGGCCATTCAGCCCATCATGCCTGTGCCGGCTCATTGAAAGAGCTATCCAATTAGTCCCACTCCCCCTGCTCATAAGAACATAAGAAATAGGAGCAGGAGTAGGCCAATCGGCCCCTCGAGCCTGCTCCGCCATTCAATAAGATCATGGCTGATCTGATCCTAACCTCAAATCTAAATTCATGTCCAATTTCCTGCCCGCTCCCCGTAACCCCTAATTCCCTTTACTTCTAGGAAACTGTCTATTTCTGTTTTAAATTTATTTAATGATGTAGCTTCCACAGCTTCCTGGGGCAGCAAATTCCACAGACCTACTACCCTCTGAGTGAAGAAGTTTCTCCTCATCTCAGTTTTGAAAGAGCAGCCCCTTATTCTAAGATTATGCCCCCTAGTTCTAGTTTCACCCATCCTTGGGAACATCCTCACCGCATCCACCCGATCAAGCCCCTTCACAATCTTATATGTTTCAATAAGATCGCCTCTCATTCTTCCGAACTCCGCCATTCAATCTGATCATGGCTGATCTTCTACCTCAACGCCATTTTCCTGCACTATCCCCTCATCCCTTGATGCCTTTAATATCTAGAAATCTATCGCTCTCTGTTTTGAATGTACTCAATGACTGAGCCTCCACAGCCCTCTGGGGTAGAGAATTCCAAAGATTCACCACCCTCTGAGTGAAGAAATTTCTCCTCATCTCAGTCCTAAATGGCCGACCCCTTATCCTGAGACAGTGACCCCTGGTTATGGACCCCCCAGCCAGGGGAAACATCCTCCCTGCTCTTTCCCCATAGTCCTGTACATTTTTTCCCTTCAAGTATTTATCCAATTCCCTTTTGAAAGTTATTATTGAATCTGCTTCCACCGCCCTTTCAGGCAGTGAATTCCAGATCAGAACAACTCACTGCATAAACAAATGTCATCTCTGGTTCTTTTGCCAATCACCTTAAATCTGTGTCCTCTGGTTCCCGACCCTCCTGCCACTGGAAACAGTTTCTCCTTATTTACTGTCAAAACCGTTCATGATTTTGAACCCCTCGATCAAATCTCCCCTTAACCTTCTCTGTTCTAAGGAGAACAACCCCAGCTTCTCCAGTCTCTCCACATAACTGAACTCCCTCATCCCTGATACCATGCTAGTAAATCTCCTCTGCCCTCTCTCTAAGGCCTTGACATCCTTCCTAAAGTGCGGTGCCCAGAATTGAACACATTACTCCAGCTGAGGCCTGACCAGTGATTTATAAAGGTTTTGCATAATTCCCTTGCTTTTGTACTCTGTGCCTCTATTAATAAAGCCCAGGATCCCATATGCTTTTTTAACAGCCTTCTCAACTTGTCCTGCCATCTTCAAAGATTTGTGTACCTACACCCCCAGGTCTCTCTGTTCCTGCACCCCCTTTAAAATCGTACCATTTAGTTTATATTGCCTCTCCTCATTCTCCCAACAAATGCATCACTGGAAGGACACTTTAGGGTTCTAAACCAAACTACACTGAACCAAACCAGACCAGGTTTGGTCTTCCCTGAAGAACAGGAGTCCAAGGGTTAAACTATGAAGAGCGATTACATAAACGAGGCCTGGAATATAGAGGGTTAAGGGGTGATTTGATTGAGGTTTTTAGGATTTTTGATAGGGTGGATGGAGAGAAACTATTTCCTCTGTCTAGGACAAGAGGGCATAACCTTAAAATCAGAGCCAGGACATTCAGGAAAGAAGTTAGGGAATTCACGCAAACTCTCTCCCACAAAATGGGCCAAATGGCCTCCTTCTGTGCCGTAAATTTCTATGATTCTATGATAAAAAGCAGTAGATGCGAGCTCAATTAATAATTTTAAATCTGAGATCGCTAGATTTTTGCTAGCCCAGGGGTATGGAGCCGAGGCGGGTGGATGGAGCTAGGACACAGATCAGCCATGATCTGATTGAATGGCGGCATAGGCTCGAGGGGCTGAATGGCCTCCTCCTGTCCCTATGAGTCAACCAGTTGGGGTTTTGGTGCCAATCCGCGTTCAAACTCACAACCTTGATATGAAAGGCCTTGCTCTGCTGAGTGTCGGGGCAGAGAGGGAGGGGAATGGGGAGTGAGGAGTCAGTGCCTGCACAAAACCCAAGCCTCATCGACATCTTCTGAAGGACCAAAGAGAGGACAGGAAAGGCAATGCTCCAATGTCTGGTGGAACTTCGAAAAGCGTCCCGGGCGTTCTGAAAAGGTTTGATGGTGGACTCACTCATGTTTCCGTTGTCGTCCGAAGGTTTCCCGGTCACGGCCTCCGAGGAGAAGACTCCAGGACGAGCAGTGGGTGGGTGAGGCCTCGTGGTGGGCTTCTGGGCGATGGTGGGCTGAGGGTCTGGCCATTCTTTGGGGGCGCCATCCTTCGAGATGTTAGCTTTCAGGGACGGTGCCTCGCCTATGTTTAGCTTCACAGTGACCTGCAAGACAGCGATAGTTTCTCCTTAAAGCAGAGAAGGTTAAGGGGGAGATTTGATCGAGGTGTTCAAAATCATGAAGGGGTTTTGATGGAGGAAATAAGGAGAAACTGTTTCCAGTGGCAGGAGGGTCGGTAACCAGAGGACACAGATTTAAGGTAATTGGATGAAAGAACCAGAGGAGAGATGAGGAGAATTATTTTACGCAGCGAGTTGTTCTGATCTGGAATTCACTGCCTGAAAGGGCGGTGGAAGCAGATTCAATAATAACTTTCAAAAGGGAATTGGATAAATATTTGAAGGGGAAAAGTTTGCAGGGCTCTGGGGAAAGAGCAGGGTGGTGGGGCAGGCAGTGGGACGAATTGGATTGTTCTTTGGTGCTGCATTGCCTGAGGTACCGTCATTCGGATAAGACTTTAAACCAAGTCACTATTTCGAAGACGAGCAGGGGAGTTCTCCCCGGTCTCCTGGGACAACATTCGACCCTCAAGCAACACCACCAAAAACAGATTAACTGGTCATTTATCCGGTTCCGACCCGTGGGATTTTGCTGTGTGCAAATTTGCCTACGTTAAAAAAAAAACACATAACTTCTCCAGGGCTTCTGCCAATTGCTGACCGGAGAAATCCCACGGAAATTCCAGGCAATTGTTAACCTTTACTTGTTAATAAAAAAAAGTTTCACCCAATAGGAGGGCAGATATTGACTGACTAAATTGTACACCCATTAATAAAGAACGGGATTTAAAGTTTTGTTTCACAGAACACAAAGTTATCACAACCTCTCCCCCCCCGGGCAAAATGTATCAGAGCAGCAGCACAGAGTTAGTTATTGGTTTAGTGAGTCTTACGGCAGTTCAATAGGGAATTCAGGAGAAACTTATTTACCCAGAGAGTGGAACTCGCTCCCATGAGGAGTGGTTGAGGCGAACAGCAGAGATATATTTAAGGGGAAGCTGCATAAACACGTGAGGGAGAAGGGAATAGAAGGATATGGTGATAGGGAGAGACGAAAGAGGGGAGGGAGGAGGCTCGTGTGGAGCATAAACACCAGCATTGACCAGTTGGGCCGAATGGCCTGTTTCTGTAATTCAGATCATGGGGGCCCCAGGCCTGCTCTGGTACTTGAAGGGAGATAGGCCTTGGGCAGGTACCTTCACTTTTCTCTCCTGCGGTAAGGGCTGTTGCTTCCTCAGTTGGGAGTTAAATTTGCTCAGCTCCTTCTTGACGGCCCTCATGGTGCTGGAGAGGTTCTGGTAGATGTGGCGGTGCTGAACGAGTTTTTCGAAGGCCTCCTTCAGAAGGACACTGACACTGGACACATTGCGTTCCACCCTCTTGTTAAAAACAAAAAACACACGCACCCAAAATTCAGTTTTCATTTTAAAATATAAGAACATTACACCCACACAAGCCTGCCTGGCTTTTTTTTTCATAGATTATCCCCATCTGACAACAGCAACTTGCATTTATACAGCGCCTTTCATGTTGTAAAACGCCCCCAAGGTGCTTCACAGGAGCGTCATGCCACAAAAAGGAGATATCAGCGCAGGTGACCAAGAGCTTGGTCAAAGAGGTGGGTTTTAAGGAGCGTCTTAAAGGAGGGGAGAGAGGCGGAGAGGTTTAGGGAGGGAATTCCAGAGCTTAGGGCCCAGGCAGCTGAAGGCACGGCCGCCAATGATGGAGCGATTAAAATCGGGGATGTGCAAGAGGCCAGAATTGGAGGAGCGCAGAGATTTCGGAGGGTGGTAGGGCTGGAGGAGGTTACAGAGATAGGGAGGGGGCGAGGGATTTGAAAACAAGGATGAGAATTTTAAAATCGAGGCGTTCCCGGACCGGGAGCCAATGGGAGGTGACCAACCTTCTCCACATGTCTCTCAACCCCACCTCTCTCCAGAAACGCATTCAATTGTCTCTTGAGCCCACTGATACCATCAGATTCAATATCCTTCCCTGTTAATATAATTTGATGTTACGGCATTGGTTACGTTCTCCTGCGCGCTGATGTCACAGCCAGGAAGTCACTCGCCTTTCATTGACGGTTAATTCACTGGGGCCACTCAGGCTGGTGTCAGTGGTGGGAGCCCAATAAAAGGCTTCTCAAGGTCACCGCCCTAACAAATCCACACAGAGAAACCCCATCTGGTTCACTCCTGTCCTTTAGGGAAGGAAACCTGCCGTCCTTACCCGGTCTGGGCCTAAATGTGACTCCAGTCCCACACCAATGTGGTTGACTCTTAACTGCCCTCTGAAGTGCCCAAGCGAGTCTCTCCATTCTATTACCACCTTCTCAGGGCAACTAGGGATGGGCAATAAATGCCAGCCTTGCCAGTGATGCCCACATCCCGAGAATGAGTAAAATATAAACAGGAACGGCCCCCTTACCTTCTCCAGCTTCTTCAGTTGACTGTTGAGTTTGGCCGAGTAAGAGTTCAGTCTCTTGGTCTCTGCTTTGTCAAAGATCTCCTGAAGGTCGGCAGCCAGTGCCTGGAGCTACGGGAACCAAGACACTTGGATCAGATACGGAGGGTCTCCGGCATGCTCTGCCCGCTCGAACCGCGAGGGGTCAAGGGTTCACGCCGCCAAGTAAGGGCCGTCTCACCGTGGGATGGGAGGGAGGGAGGGAGGGAAAGGAGGGAACGAGGGAGGGAAGGGAGGGAGTGAGGGAGGAAAGGCGGGCAAGTGGGAAGGAAGGGAGGAAGGGCGGGGAGAGAGGGAAAGAGGAGGGAGGGAGGAATGGCGGGGGGAGAGAGGGAAAGAAGGAGGGAGGGAGGAAGGGCGGGCAGGAGGGAGGGAAGGAGGAGGGAGGGAGGAAGGGCGGGGGGAGGGAGGGAAAGAAAGAGGGAGGGAGGAAGGAGGGAGGGCGAATCCGGAGGGAAGGGTGGGGGGGAGGAAGGGTGTGGAGAGAGGGACGGAAGGAGGGAGGAAGGGTGGGCAGGAGGGAGGGAAAGAAGGAGGGAGGGAGGAAGGGCGGGCAGGAGGGAGGGAAGGAAGGAGGGAGGGCGGATAGGGAGGGAAGGGCGGGCGGAGAGAGAGAAAGAAGGAGGGAGGGAGGAAGGGCGGGCAGGAGGGAGGGAAGGAACGCCAGCTCCCCATTGACTCCAGGCCCCCGGCTCGAGTGCGGCCCTTGGCTGTGCTGCGATCGCGGGTATCTCTGGTCACAGTTCCCACCCCCTTTTCCCTATTTTTTCCCCCTCTGTCTCGTTCACCCGATCTCACTTGTCTTCCAGTTCTGATGAAGGAGTCACACCTGAGACAGTAACCGAGTTTTTCCTCTTTACAAACACTGACTGACCTGCCGCGTATCTCTGACGTTTTATTTTTATCTGTCCTGTTTATAATTGGATCTTATTGAACTTCAGACAGTGAGCCGCAGGCCCCACCGGCTATTCCTGGCCCTCTCGTGGTTTTGCCGCGTAAGCAAGCGCCAGAAGGCAGTGCCGGAGACTGCGCTGGGCGTGGGTGTGAAACTTACTGTCGTCAAGTCCGAGACGAGCATCTTTGTCCTTCCCGCTGTCTGCTTGCTCTTGGCCTCACACTGGTCGACCTCGCAGTAACACTTGCACTTTGACCCGGGACCCGACCTCTCCAGTGGGTACAAGTCCTCGGGCCAAAGCTTGCCGGCCCTCGGCCTTGTGTCCTCGGGGCCGGGCTGTTTGACGATGCACTTGCAGTGGCAGTCAGCCTCCTCCACCCTCCTCGATAAGGCCGGGTCCTAAGAGGGGAAATAATTACATAGAATTACATAGAATTTTACAGCACAGAAACAGGCCATTCGGCCCAACAGGTCCATGCCGGTGTTTATGCTCCACACGAGCCTCCTCCCTCCCTACTTCATCTCACCCTATCAGCATATCCTTCTATTCCTTTCTCCCTCGTGTTTATTGAGCTTCCCCTTAAATGTATCTCCACTATTCACCTCAACCATTCCTTGTGGGAGCGAGTTCCACATTCTCACCACTCTCTGGGTGAAGAAGTTTCTCCTGAATTCCCGATTGGATTTATTAGTGACTATCTTATATTTATGGCCCCCTAGTCCTGGTCTCCCCCACAAGTGGACACATCTTCTCACTGTAGAGTTGGGAAAACCAGTGTATGGGAACGTTCACAGTAACGGTTTTATTAAAGAATCCATTTGATGTTCAGGACTCCGTCTTGAGACGGAATCAGTTGAAACGAGGCCATTTCTGTGGAATGTCACAAGGCAGCTCAAATCACCGAGACCCCTTTGCAAACCTTTTACCGACTCGCGTCCTGTAAGAAATCCTAGGGTAGCTCTAACCTTCTAAAGAAAGACAGACTTGCATTTATATAGCGCCTTTCATGACCTCAGGATGTCCCAAAGCGCTTTACAGCCAATTAAGTACTTTTGAAGTGTGGTCACTGTTGTAATGTAGGAAACACGGCAGCCAATTTGCGCACAGCAAGATCCCACAAACAGCAATGACCAGATAATCTGTTTTTTAGTGATGTTGGTTGAGGGATAAATATTGGCTCCAGGACACTGGGGAGAACTCCCCTGCTTTTCTTCGAAATAGTGGCCGTGGGATCTTTTACGTCCACCCGAGAGGGCAGACGAGGCCTCGGTTTATCGTCTTATCTGAAAGACGGCACGTCTGACAGTGCAGCACCTCCCTCAGTACTGCACCGAAGTGTCAGCTTCGATCTTGTGCTCAAGTCTCTGGAGTGGGGACTTGAACCCATGACCTTCTGACTCAGAGGGGAGAGAGAGAGAGAGAGGAGGGAGGAGAGAGAGAGGAGGGAGGAGAGAGAGAGGAGGGAGGAGAGAGAGAGGAGGGAGGAGAGAGAGAGAGGAGGGGAGAGAGAGAGAGAGAGGAGGGAGGAGAGAGAGACTGCCGCCCACTGAGAATCGGGTCTTATTTCCCGGTCGTAATTGATCCCGTTGCAGGCGAACAGCCTTGTGTATCAGACAGTAGAGCGACGCACACCTCTCCCGTCACTGACGCTGACCCCACCAGCGAATAAAGGTTATCTGTTTTTAATACAACGGGTCATTCTCTGTCTTTCTCTTCCTTTCGGATGTTTCTCCCTCTCTCTCTCTGTCTTGTGTTCTGGCCGTTTGTGTATTCGGTGGTCCTGTAGGTAACATCACTCTGTCTGAACACTTTGATTGCCTTGACAACGGGCAGTTGGAAAGATTATCTGTAATCACCAGGTATTGTTCTCTGACTATAAATGCGGTAACATTCAAGGAGTCCCACACTTCACCTGACGAAGGAGATAATCTCCGAAAGCTTGTGATTTTCAAATAAAATCTTACAACACCTGGTGTTGTAAGATTCTTTACATTTGTCCACCCCAGTCCATCACCGGCATCTCCACATCATGATTTTTTAAGAATCACTCGACGCTGCCAGTATCGGTGCGTACTCTCAGCCCGCAGGCTGCCCTCCCCTCCTCTTCACCCCGTGTATGAAATAAACTCACCCTTACCTGAGCCAAGGTGATCAGCGCAGAGTTCAGGAGCAACGCAGCGACCGCCAGTCCAGCCCTCATCGCGTCACCGCGGTGAACGTCTCCCGCCCTGCGGCCCTTGCAACTACCGCAGCAGCAGAAACCCACTGACTCCAGGAGTGGGCATTGCACCGGTGATTAGGCTGCGGGGCTAGGGCTGGCTCTCTGTGCCTCCATCGTACGCCAGGGCTGAGTGGGGGGGGGGGTTAAAGGTGGGGGGGGGTGGGATGGAGTTGGGGGGGGGGGGAAGGGTTGTGAGCCTGAGGTAGAGGTGGCTCGTTGTACTAGAGTCCCATCCCGATGCTGCTTTGGGACAGGATGACGCCGCTCCCCACTGCCTAATGCCAAGTGTCCAGGGAAATCCCGAGGACTCGGGGCTCTCAGTCCAGACTATCCCCGTACTGGCAGTGAAATCAGCATTTAAAGTGTATTCAGTGTCAAGCCTGGACAGCTCCCTGCACTACAGCGTCGTCCCCTTTCATCACTGCCATCCTGCCCCTGCCTCTCTCACTCTCTCTCTCTCTCTCTCTCTCTCTCTCCTGTTATGAACGCACTTCGCCTGCCTTTGTTGTGCTGTCTTGTAGAAGTTGCTACCTCCTGTTTAACCCGTTCCACACCTCCCAGCAACAACCCCCCCAACACAACACTCCACACATCAACTCCTCCCCAAACCTGGCCAACAGCACCATCTACAGCCACAGCTTGATGCCAGCGGGCAGGAGGCCTGTTCCCCCGCGGGGTCCGCTGCTTCCCTCAGCTCCTCCGCTCTCCGGAAGTCGCTGACGCTGCCCCCCCCCCAGACTGGGCCTGGATCCAAACAGGCACCGACCCCTCACCCGAGTGGCCACCGCGTGAGCAGAGGCCGGATATTCGGCCACGCGGAGCGTCGCAGCTCCCAAAAAGCAGGAGGCTCTGGGTCGGTGATCAGGGGCAGCAACAGTCTGTGAATTTTTTTTTTTACACGCACACGGGCCAGGGGCACTGAGGCCAACTGGTGTCATATCTCCACCCCGGAGGAGGAGGAGGAGGAGGAGGAGGAACAACAACAACAACAACAACCTGCATTTATATAGCGCCTTTAACACAGTAAAACTTCCCAAGGCTCTTCACAGGAGCGATTATCAAACAAAATTTGACCCCGAGCCACTTAAGGGGATTTTAGGACAGGTGACCAAAAGCTCGGTCAAAGAGGTAGGTTTTAAGGAGCGTCTTAAAGGAGGAGAGAGAGGCGGAGAGGTTTAGGGAGGGAATTCCAGAGCTTAGGGCCCCGGCAGCTGAAGGCACGGCCGCCAATGGTGGGGCGATGAAAATCGGGGGATGCGTAAGAGGCCAGAATTGGAGGAGCGCAGAGATCTCGGAGGGTTGTAGGGCTGGAGGAGGTTACAGAGATAGGGAGGGGGGCGAGGGTCATGGAGGGATTTGAAAACAAGGATGAGAATTTTAAAATCGGGGCGTTCCCGGACCGGGAGCCAATGTGGGTCAGCGAGCACAGGGGGTGATGGGTGAACGGGACTTGGTGCGAGTTCGGATACAGGCAGCAGAGTTTTGGATGAGCTCAAGTTTACGGAGGGTGGAAGATGGGAGGCCGGTCAGGAGAGCATTGGAATAGTCGAGTCTGGAGGTAACAAAGGCACGGATGAGGGTTTCAGCAGCAGATGAGCTGAGGCAGGGGGTGGAGACGGGCGATGTTACAGAGGTGGAAGTAGGCGGCCTTGGTGATGGAGCGGATATGGGGTCAGATGCTGAGCTGAGGGCAGGGGTGGGACCTGGTCAGTGTACCTCACCGGGAGGTGTACTTGCTCACTGAGGAGAATCCCATAGGCTTATTCAAAGAGCGTTGACCAATGGGATGTGCAGTCCTGATCACGGACCATTATGAGATAAGTTGAAATGTTAACAAATCGTTCATCTTTTCAGATAGTATTACAAAGAATTCCATGGAATTTTACAGCACAGAAACAGGCCATTCGGCCCAACTGGCCCATGCTGGTGTTTATGCTCCACACGAGCCCCCTCCCTCCCTACTTCATCTCACCCTATCAGCATATCCTTCTATTCCTTTCTCCTTCGTGTACTTATCTTGGCATCTTATTTCCAGCACCTTCCGTGTTAATTACAACCTTGGAATTTTGGTGTGATTTCCCCCCTCTCCCCAATCAAAATAAAACTGTTTTAAAACTTATTACTCACAGATAATTCAAACAGAAAAGTTCCCATCCTCCTGGACCATCATTGCAAGATCACAGCTTCCTTACAGATAAGGAAGGCCCATTCGGCCCATCTTAATTCATTCATCTATGAGACCCTACTGTTCCCCCTTTTGTATCATCCAATTGTCTCTGAAATGATTCAGTTTCAGTTGTAGACAGCCTGGGTTAGACCCCCACCTGGAGAGACTGCGTTCAGTCCTGGGCACCGCACCTCAGGAAGGATATATTGGCCTTGGAGGGGGCGCAGCGCAGATTCACCAGAATGATACCGGGGCTAAAAGGGTTAAATTATGAGGGCAGGTTACACAGACTGGGCTTGTATTCCCTCGAGGATTGAAGATTAAGGGGTGATCTGATTGAGGTGTTTAAGATGATTAAAGGATTTGATAGGGTGGATAGAGAGAAACTATTTCCTCTGGTGGGGGGAGAGTCCAGAACAAGGGGGCATAACCTTAAAATTAGAGCCGGGCCGTTCAGGGGTGATGTCAGGAAGCACTTCTTCACACAAAGGGGAGTGGGAATCTGGAACTCTCTCCCCAAAAAAGAGCTGTGGGTGAATTGGAGCTTTCAAGACTGAGATTGATGGATAATTTGTTGGGTGAGGGCATCGAGGAGCAAGGGTAGGTAAATGGAGTTGAGGTGCAGATCAGCCATGATCTGATTTCATGGCGGAACAGGCTCGAGGGGCTGAATGGCCTCCTCCTGTTCCTATGATTCCAGGGTTTTGCCTTCACTGCTCTATCTGGGAGTTTATCCGAAATGTCAATCACTCTTTGTGTGAAGAATTTCCTGATGTCCGTCCTGAATTTACCTTTTACTAGTTTCAACCCGTGTCCACGTCTCGTATCCCGCAGTTCAGCCAGAAATGCCGTTCTCAATTTATCATTTTCATTCCCTTGTAGAACGCGCTGCCTGAAAGGGCGGTGGAGGCAGATTCAATCGTGGCTTTCAAAAAGAAATTGGATAAATATTTGAAGGGAAAAAATTTGCAGGGCTACGGGGAAAGAGAGCGGGGGGAGTGGGACTAACTGGATTGCTCTTACATGGAGCCGGCACGGGCTCGATGGGCCGAATAGCCTCCTCCCGTGCCGAGGGAGTGCCGCACTGTTGGAGGTGCTGCCTTTGAGAGGAGATGTTGAACTGAGGCCCACGTCTGCCCTCTCAGGTGGACGTAAAAGATCCCATAGTACAGGTTTGAAGGAGAGTAGGGGCGGTGTCCTGGGCCGATATCGTTCGACCAACATCACTTTTTTTGTGGGATCTTGCTGTGCGCGAATTGGCTGCTGCATTAGGACAGTGACGACACTGGAAAGGTCCTTCATTGGCTGGAAATTACTTCGGGACATCCTGAGGTGATGAAAATCACTGAATAAAACACAAATCCTTTCCTTTCACTCACCCCCCGCCCTGACACTGGCGGATCAGCCGGGGGGCGGTGCTGTGGCCGAATAGTCACTGGATGCACAATCCCTTTAAAGCAGCGCCATCTGCTGGGAGGGGGAGGAACAATCGTTTGGCCGACACTAAAGAAGGTTGCGCCTTTAAGAGGATGGAAAGCGAAAGTCGGGCCGGGGACAGGGTTCGAAGCTGCTCCTTCGGCGGAGAGACCGGAAATTGGGGTTAAAATAAAGCGTTTCGGTCACGCACAGTAATCAACCGGTGAGTTTTGAGACCCGTTTAATGGAATTAAAATCCCCCCGGACCCGCGGGCAATCGGTCCGGGTCCGGGTCCGGGTCAGTTTCCGGGTGTGTTTCACCCGGTTGGTTGTATCTTTAATCCGGTTTTATTCACACGATATTCCTGCCTCCAGGGTCACTCCCGGCGGAGCCCAGGCCGGATGGACGAAATTGCGCTGCCCGAAACCTGGCGTCAATTTCCCGGGCCGATACAGTGTGACCCCGGGCCGATACAGTGTGACCCCGGGCCGATACAGTGTGACCCCGGGCCGATACAGTGTGACCCCGGGCCGATACAGTGTGACCCCGGGCCGATACGGTGTGACCCCGGGCCGATACAGTGTGACCCCGGGCCGATACATTGTGACCCCGGGCGGATACAGTGTGACCCCGGGCCGATACATTGTGACCCCGGGCCGATACATTGTGACCCCGGGCCGATACATTGTGACCCCGGGCCGATACATTGTGACCCCGGGCCGATACATTGTGACCCCGGGCCGATACATTGTGACCCCGGGCCGATACATTGTGACCCCGGGCCGATACGGTGTGACCCCGGGCCGATACATTGTGACCCCGGGCCGATACAGTGTGACCCCGGGCCGATACATTGTGACCCCGGGCCGATACATTGTGACCCCGGGCCGATACGGTGTGACCCCGGGCCGATACATTGTGACCCCGGGCCGATACATTGTGACCCCGGGCGGATACGGCGTGACCCCCCGGGCGGATACGGCGTGACCCCCCGGGCGGATACGGCGTGACCCCCCGGGCGGATACGGCGTGACCCCCCGGGCGGATACGGCGTGACCCCCCGGGCGGATACGGCGTGACCCCCCGGGCGGATACGGCGTGACCCCCCGGGCGGATACGGCGTGACCCCCCGGGCGGATACGGCGTGACCCCCCGGGCGGATACGGCGTGACCCCCCGGGCGGATACGGCGTGACCCCCCGGGCGGATACGGCGTGACCCCCCGGGCGGATACGGCGTGACCCCCCGGGCGGATACGGCGTGACCCCCCGGGCGGATACGGCGTGACCCCCCGGGCGGATACGGCGTGACCCCCCGGGCGGATACGGCGTGACCCCCCGGGCGGATACGGCGTGACCCCCCGGGCGGATACGGCGTGACCCCCCGGGCGGATACGGCGTGACCCCCCGGGCGGATACGGCGTGACCCCCCGGGCGGATACGGCGTGACCCCCCGGGCGGATACGGCGTGACCCCCCGGGCGGATACGGCGTGACCCCCCGGGCGGATACGGCGTGACCCCCCGGGCGGATACGGCGTGACCCCCCGGGCGGATACGGCGTGACCCCCCGGGCGGATACGGCGTGACCCCCCGGGCGGATACGGCGTGACCCCCCGGGCGGATACGGCGTGACCCCCCGGGCGGATACGGCGTGACCCCCCGGGCGGATACGGCGTGACCCCCCGGGCGGATACGGCGTGACCCCCCGGGCGGATACTTTCAGTCCGGAATTGCGACTTTGTATCTGCTGCTCACTGCCTCCCTCCTGCCAGAGTGGGCCGGGGGAGTGTGGAAGGTTTGACCGGGGATTTAACACCAGCAAAGGGCCCGGGGTCGATCCCCGGTCTGCAGTGAACTGGCCGTTCCCAGTTGGTCAGGAGGCCCCGCGGTTCCGGCTTCACATCGAGTCGGGTGGTGGGAATTTGGTCGCCCTGAGTCTGAAGGTGGGGGGTGAGACTCCCTCAGCGTGGATTCAGGCCGCATTCACCCTACATTTATATAGCACCTTTCACCACCCCAGGACGTCCCAAAGCACTTTTTAAAAATTCGTTCATGGGATGTGGGCGTCGCTGGCGAGGCCGGCATTTATTGCCCATCCCTAATTGCCCTTGAGAAGGTGGTGGTGAGCCGCCTTCTTGAATCGCTGCAGTCCGTGTGGTGAAGGTTCTCCCACAGTGCTGTTAGGGAGGGAGTTCCAGGATTTTGACCCAGCGACGATGAAGGAACGGCGATATATTTCCAAGTCGGGATGGTGTGTGACTTGGAGGGGAACGTGCAGTTGGTGTTGTTCCCATGTGCCTGCTGCCCTTGTCCTTCTAGGTGGTAGAGGTTGTGGGTTTGGGAGGTGCTGTCGAAGAAGCCTTGGCGAGTTGCTGCAGTGCATCCTGTGGATGGTACACACTGCAGCCACTGTGCGCCGGTGGTGAAGGGAGTGAATGTTTAGGGTGGTGGATGGGGTGCCAATCAAGTGGGCTGCTTTGTCCTGGATGGTGTCGAGCTTCTTGAGTGTTGTTGGAGCTGCACTCATCCAGGCAAGTGGAGAGTATTCCATCACACTCCTGACTTGTGCCTTGTAGATGGTGGAAAGGCTTTGGGGAATCAGGAGGTGAATCATTCGCTGCAGAATACCCAGCCTCTGACCTGCTCTTGTGGCCACAGTATTTATATGGCTGGTCCAGTTAAGCTTCTGGTCAATGGTGACCCCCAGGATGTTGATGGTGGGGGATTCGGTGATGGTAATGCCGTTGAATGTCAAGGGGAGGTGGTTAGACTCTCTCTTGTTGGAGATGGTCATTGCCTGGCACTTGTCTGGTGCGAATGTTACTTGCCATTTATGAGCCCAAGCCTGGATATTGTCCACGTCTTGCTGCATGCGGGCTCGGACTGTTTCATTATCTGAGGGGTTGTGAATGGAACTGAATACTATGTAATCATCAGTGAGCATCCCCATTTGCAGCCAATTATGTACTTTTTGGACTGTAGGAAACGCGGCAGCCAATTTGCACACAGCAAGATCCCACACACAGCAATGTGGTAACGAACAGATAATCCACAGGTTGAGGGATAAATATTGGCTCCAGGACACCAGGGAGAACTTCCCTGCTGTTCTTCCAAATAGTGGCTGTGGGATCTTTTACATCCACCTGAGAGTGCAGATGGGACCTCAGTTTAATGTCTCATCCGAAAGACGGCACCTCTGACAGTGCGGCGCTCCCTCAGTATTGGCCCTCCGACAGTGCGGCGCTCCCTCGGTACTGGCCCTCCGACAGTGCGGCGCTCCCTCGGTACTGACCCTCCGACGGTGCGGCGCTCCCTCGGTACTGGCCCTCCGACGGTGCGGCGCTCCCTCGGTACTGGCCCTCCGACGGTGCGGCGCTCCCTCAGTACTGACCCTCCGACAGTGCGGCGCTCCCTCAGTACTGACCCTCCGACAGTGCGGCGCTCCCTCAGTACTGGCCCTCCGACGGTGCGGCGCTCCCTCGGTACTGGCCCTCCGAAAGTGCGGCACTCCCTCAGTACTGGCCCTCCGACAGTGCGGCGCTCCCTCAGTACTGACCCCCCTCAGTACTGACCCTCCGACGGTGCGGCGCTCCCTCAGTACTGACCCCCCTCAGTACTGACCCTCCGACGGTGCGGCGCTCCCTCAGTACTGGCCCTCCGACACTGCGGCGCTCCCTCAGTACTGACCCTCCTCAGTACTGGCCCTCCGACGGTGCGGCGCTCCCTCGGTACTGCGCTGGGAGTGTCAGCCTAGATTTTCGGTTCAAGCCTCTGGAGTGGGACTCGATGGGATCTGTTAAATCCAGCTGACACTATGTTGACAGTGTGAATGCACAGCTACTGGGAAGTGTGAGTGTGAATATCAGGTGAGGCTAGCATCGGATTCATTTGGGATGACTCACATCCCACCTCTCCAAACTCAACTGGCCGGCCAGCTCTCCGGGCCTCAGACAAGAAGATTGACCAAGGTCCTTGGAGGATGAGACATTAAACCAAGGCCCGATCTGCCCTCTCAGGTGGATGTAAAAGATCTCACGGCCATTATTTTGAAGAAGAGCAGGGGGAGTTCACCCCGGTGTCCTGGGGCCAATATAACATAACTAAAAAAACAGATTATCTGGTCATTATCTCATTGCTGTTTGTGGGATCTTGCTGTGCGCACATTGGCTGCCGCGTTTCCTGTATTACAACAGTGACTACACTTCAAAAGTACTTCATTGGCTGTAAGGCGCTTTGGGATGTCCTGAGGTCGTGAAAGGCGCTATATAAATGCAAGTCTTTCTTTCTTGGGAGCTTCCTGTGCACTATCCCAGCAATTACTGGGGAGGGAGGGGGCGGGGCGGGGCGGGAGGAGATGAACTGAAAAGAAAAAAGAATGAATTTGAGAGTGAAGGAGGCGACTCTCGATCCCTAACGAAACCTCTTGTCTTTCAGGGCCTACGCGGACAGGCTTCGGTTGTTCAGTGAGAGGATGTTGCCCTCGGCCCTGCTTCTGATTCTCACCCTCAGGATCCATTCTACGCTGGCGGCTGGTGAGAGACGGCAATACTCCCCTCAAACACCCCAAACCCCACCTCGCGTACTATTGATTGTGTGCAAGAGGAATGTGTTTGGGGGGAGAAAAATGAAAATTAAATGCTGTCCGTTAATTAACTAACCACTGTCGCGGGGCTTGGCAGCAATTGTCTTGACCGATGACCACACCCTCGTCCTCTCGGGCTGCCTGTCCAGTATCGAGTCATTGGTGGGGGGGGGTCTCGCGGCTTCCATCAATGATCATTGGAGAAGACTAAAGCCATTGTCTTCAGCCCCCACCTCTTCCCTTGCTACTGACTTCCCCCTCCTCTCCGCTCCCTGGCCCAGACCGTGTGAAACATTGATGCCCTGCTCCACCGAGCTTCAAACCCCACCTCCTCTCCACTGCCAATCGTAGAATCATACAGCACAGAAGGAGGCCATTCGGCCCATATTGCCTGTGTCGGTTCTTTGAAAGAATTATCCAGTTAGCCCCGCCCACCGAAGATTTTTCCTTTTCAAGTATTTATCCAATTCCCTTTTGAAAGTTATTATTGAATCTGCTTCCACCGCCCTGTCAGGCAGCGCATTCCAGATCATCACAACTCGCTGCGTAAAAAAATGTTTCCTCATCTCCCCTCTGGCTCTTTTGCCGATCGCCTTAAATCTGTGTCCTCTGGTTCCCGACCCTCCTGCCGCTGGAAACAGTTTCTCCTTATTTACTCTATCAAAACCGTTCATGATTTTGAACACCTCTATTAAATCTCCCCTTAACCTTCTCTGCTCTAAGGAGAACAATCCCAGCTTCTCCAGTCTCTCCACATAACTGAAGTCCCTCATCCCTGGTACCATTCCAGTAAATCTCCTCTGCACCCTCCACATCAACGTAGAGTTGGTGAACACAGGAGTAAAAGTTTGCCTTGACACTTAATTTCTTGAAGACAAAGCCCCTTTAACACACCTCAGCAAGACCGTGCGAGACGGCCCCCCCCACCTCCACCCTCCGACCTTCGCTGAGGGCTGTTCCTTGCTTTTCCAGGGCAGTTCCAGGTGATTTGCTCGCAGCACCCGATTGTGATCGCTGTGGGGGAGACGGCGGTGCTGGAGTGCCAGCTGATCCCCACCACCCCCCTGGAGGCCATGGAGATCCGGTGGACCAGGGGTGGCGCACTGGTGCACCTGTACAGGTTCGGGCAGGACGAGAACGATGGCCAGCAGGCCATGTACCGGGACAGGACCCAACTCTTTGTGCAGGAATTCAAGAAAGGGAACGTCTCCCTGATGCTGAAGAATGTTGAGCTGCTTGACCAGGGGGGCTACAAGTGTTTCGTCGAGTCGCCGGTCACAGGGTTTGAAGACGGCATGGTCAGCCTGAACGTGGCAAGTGAGTGGCCCTTTGGGATCCGTTCTTGTGTTCTTGATCGCGAGATTGAACTCTGTTTTCCTGTAGTGTTTTATTACATAGAATTAACAGCACAGAAACAGGCCATTCGGCCCAACTAGTCTATCCCGGTGTTTATGCTCCACACGAGCCTCCTCCCTCCCTACTTCATCTCACCCCATCAGCATATCCTTCTATTCCTTTCTCCCTCATGTGTTTATCCAGCTTCCCCTTAAATGTATCTACACTATTCACCTCAACTACTCCTTGTGGGAGTGAGTTCCACATTCTCACCACTCTCCGGGTGAAGAAGTTTCTCCTGAATTCCCTATTGGATTTATTAGTCACTATTGTATATTTATGGCCCCCAGTTCTGGTCACTCCCACAAGTGGAAAGATCTTCTCTACATCCACCCTATCAAACCCCTTCATAATTTTAAAGATCTCTATCAGGTCACCCCTCAGCCTTCTCTTTCCTAGAGAAAAGAGCCCCAGCCTGTTCAATCTTTCCTGATAGGTATAACCTCTCAGTTCTGGTATCATCCTAGTAAATCTTTTTTGCACATTCTCCAGTGCCTCTCTATCCTTTTTATAATATGGAGACCAGAACTGTTCACAGTACTCCAAGTGTGGTCTAACCAAGGTTCGATACAAGTTTAACATAACTTCCCTGCTTTTCAATTCTATCCCTCTAGAAATGAGCCCCAGTGCTTGGTTTTAATTTTTTTTATGCAGTGTTTAAAATCAGTCTAGATGATTAAGAGTGGGATTAATTTTAAAAATAATTTTCCCCCCTCCCAAGTGTTAGCTTGGCTCATTTGGTCACACTTTCGCCCTCCCAAGTCAGAAGGCTGAGGGTTTTAACTCTCTCTCCGTGGTGTTTGAAGACATGATTTAAGCTGTCAGTAATGAGGAGGTGCTCCTTTGCTGCCCTTGTTCGGTTTCTGGGTCCCTTTTACCCATTTTACTGCAGGTACGTTTGGGTGTTGTGTTTCAGACCTCCCGTGGGTGAATCTTAGCTCTTCATGTCCTTGAGAGTGGGGTTTTCCACGTTACAACACTGACTACACTTCAAAAATACTTCATTAGTTGTAAAACACTTTGGGATGTTCCGAGTTGGTGAAAATCACTGTATAAAAGTACAAGTTTTTTCTTTCTTTCCTTTCACCTGCGTTTATATCTCGCATTTCATTCCTCCGACTCTCCCCTTTTGTAAATCCCTCTTCTCCCTCCTTCTCTTCTCCCCCTCCCTCCTTCCGCCATTGATGACAGAACCTTCAGCAGCACAGACCCTACTCTCTGGAATTCCCTCCTAAACATCTCTGCTTCTCCACCTCCCTCTCCTCCCTCGCGAACCTGCTCAAAACCCATCTCTTTACCCAAGTTTTTGCCCCACCTCTCCCTTCCGACCTCAGCATCCACCTCGCTCCCAGCTCTGGGCCGGCCCCTCGAGATATCTCCCGATGTTTGAGGTCCTACGTAAATGCAAGTGGTTGTTGCAACACTGGGCGGTGCATCTATCAACTGAGCCAACGGGCCCATAAGCAAAGCCCTAGCTTTTATGTCTCTTTTATACTCGATGACCTGGTGATTTTATGTGCCTCTGGTTTACTTTACTCTCTCACGGGAAGAATTGCATTTATATAGCACCTTTCATGACCTCAGGACGTCCCAAAGTGGTTTACAGCCAATGAAGTACTTTTTGAAGTGTAGTCACTGTTGTAATGTAGGAAATGCAGCAGCCAATTTGCGCACAGCAAGGTCCCACAAACAGCAATAATGACCAGATAATCTGTTTTTTAGTGATTTTGGTTGAGGGATAAATATTGGCCCAGGACACCGGGGAGAACTCCCCCCTGCTCTTTTGCCAATAGTGGCCATGGGATCTTTTACGTCCACCTGAGAGGGCAGACGTCTAACGTCTCATCCGAAAGACGGCCCCTCCGACAGTGCAGCGCTCCCTCAGTACTGCGCTGGGAACGACGGCTTAGATTTAGTGCTCACGTCTCTGGAGTGGGACTGCGCCCACGACCCTCTGAACCGGGGACGAGAGAGTGTGCGCGCGGCCCGGTGAGCCTGGGCTGACACGGTGCGATCTTCTCTCCTGTAACTCCATTCGTTGCTGGCGTTAAGAACTCGGCTGGATTCCATCGGCAGGTTTAGGGCACGTTCCCTCCATCAACTTGTTCAAGTACACGGGAAGTGGAATCAAGCTGCTCTGCGATTCCCACCAGTGGTTCCCTGCTCCGGTGTTGGAATGGCGTGACCAGAACGGGAAAGTCCTGACCGAGCAGGTCCAGACAGCAACGGAGCAAAATCCCAAACGATTCTTCAAAGTGGAGAGCTTCATCGAAGTGACGGGCGAATCCGGGAACAGCTTCAGATGTCTGCTGCGGAATGAGAGGTTGAACAAAACGCTCGGTGCTCAGTTCCACGTCCCAGGTCAGTGACAAACATGTTTGCCTGTGTGTGTGTGTGTGTGTGTGTGTGTGTGTGTGTGTGTGTTTGTATGCGCGAGTGCCTGCTTGTGTATGCGTGTACTTGCATGCGTGTGTGTATGTTTGTATGCGTGTGTGTGTGTGTGCGCGCGCATACGTGTGAGACGATCTGCAGAAAGATGTGCGGGGTGGGGCGAGGGATATTTACACACTGTCGACAATTTCTGCAGCTTTATCGATCAACTCAAAACGATCTACTGATTGGGTTTAATGGGCTGGGGGGTGGGGAAGGTAGAATCGGGAGGAGTTGTGGTGTTTGACAGTGTCTAATGCAAGGATTGCCTGAGCTCTGCCAGGAAACCCACCTTCTGGCTTAGAGTCGGGACTAGGGCCCGCCCCTAGTTTCAGAAAATCTCTGCGCTCCTCCAATTCTGGCCTTTTGTCCATCCTCTTCCCCCATTTCCTTCGCCCCACCATTGGCGGCCGTGCCTTCGGCCACCTAGGCCCGAAGCTCTGGAATTCCCTCCCTAAACCTCTCCTCTCTCTTCTCAAAATCTACCTCTTTGACCAAGCTTTTGGTCGCCTGTCCTAATATCTCCTTATGTGGCTCGGTGACAAATTCTGTTTGATAATCGCTCCTGTGAAGCGCCTTGGGACGTTTCACTCCATTAAAGGTGCTGTATAAATACACGGTGTAGTAGTTGAATGAGTTATGAGGAAAGGTTAGAAAATCTTCGGCCTCTTTCGCCTTAAAATGAGGCAAATGGAAGGGGGCGTCATGTATCGAGGTGCGTGAGATACAGATCATCCACGATCTCATTGAATGGCGGAACAGGCTCGAGGGGCTGAATGGCCTCCTCCTGTTCCAATGAATAGAACGTTTATCGACTATGGGCACGTGGGGCTCGTTGTGAGGGTGTGAAAGGCCCTGGACCAACACAAGGTGATTCATTCTCTGTAGAAGAGGCTAGTAACGACCAGACCGAGGGGACAAATGGGCAGAAGGCAAGTTCCAGCGATGATGGTCAGAGATGCTTCTTCATACAACCCACTGATCGATCCCAGGAGCTCGCTGGATAGGGGAGGGGGAGGGGAATGGGGAACAGGAAAACCTCTGGAGTCAACTAGAGGGACAGTTGGATTCCGTTGTGGGAAGTTGTAGGTTTCAAGGAGAGGATGAATCCGTTGGGCCGAACGGCCTGCCTCGTGCCTCTGTGGTTGGTTGGGCCTCACCTCCGGCCCAACGCCCTGGGATCTCGCATTCAGACTTGACGATCCGTGATACGCAGCCCGCCCTTCAATGGAATGAACCCGACCGCACTGGGCAGCGGGACTTGGGTTCAGCTCCACCTCCACCCCCACCCAAACTCCCGACCAAAACTTCCCCGTGATGAGGTCCTTCTGGTCAGATGGCCTGTTTGGTGGGGTGGGAAGGGAAGAGAGAGATTTTTTTTTTGGGCAAACAAAATCTGCCAAAAGCAGCTGCTAACTTACATCATCGAGTTACACCGAAACGACAGCACAGAAACAGGCCATTCGGCCCAACAGGTCCATGCCGTGTTTATGCTCCACACGAGCCCCCTCCCTCCCTACTTCATCTCACCCTATCAGCATATCCTTCTATTCCTTTCTCCCTCATGTGTTTATCCAGCTTCCCCTTAAATGTATCTACACTATTCACCTCAACGACTCCTTGTGGGAGCGAGTTCCACATTCTCACCACTCTCTGGGTAAAGAAGTTTCTCCTGAATTCCCTATTGGATTTATTAGTGACTATCTTATATTTATGACCCCCTAGTTCTGGTCTCCCCCACAAGTGGAAACATCTTCTCTACGTCTACCCTATCGAAACCCTTCCATAATCTTAAAGATCTCTACCAGGTCACCCCTCAGCCTCCTCTTTTCTAGAGAAAAGAGCCCCAGCCTGTTCAGCCTTTCCTGATAAGGATATCCTCTCAGTTCTGGTATCATCCTTGTGAATCTTTTTTTGCACCTTCCCCAGTGCCTCTACATCCTTTCTGTAATATGGAGACCAGAACTGTGCACAGTACTCCAGGTGGTACTGAGGAACGCTCATTAATTCCGGATCACAGGGACAACAATGGAGGTGAAGAGGGCCAGCTGAGTTATTGCATCTTCTTGTTGGTTTTTGAAGTAATTTCTTCTGTTTTACTTCCCCAGTTGAATTCTTTCCCAAGATGTCAGGCTGGCTGTATGCCTTCCTGCTGATATTGTTCACGGTCATTGCCCTCGTCGCAGGCCTGTTCGTGTACTTCAGGAATCAACAGAAGGATATCAAAGGTACGGGATATCTGCCATCTGACAGGACGAGAATTCGTGATTTCCCCCAGTTGAAGTCGGTCAACTTTCGTGTATAGAAAGGGCCAAACCCGCGACCTCTACCACCTAGAAGGACACGGGCAGCAGGCACATGGGGCCAACACCACCTGCACGTTCCCCTCCAAGTCACACACCATCCCGACTTGGAAATATATCGCCGTTCCTTCATCGTCGCTGGGTCAAAATCCTGGAACTCCCTTCCTAACAGCACTGTGGGAGAACCGTCACCACACGGACTGCAGCGGTTCAAGAAGGCGGCTCACCACCACCTTCTCAAGGGCAATTAGGGATGGGCAATAAATGCCGGCCTCGCCAGCGAC
Organism: Heptranchias perlo; assembly: GCF_035084215.1. Lineage (NCBI taxonomy): Eukaryota > Metazoa > Chordata > Chondrichthyes > Hexanchiformes > Hexanchidae > Heptranchias > Heptranchias perlo. The sequence continues at coordinate 2,633,949 of NC_090363.1, forward strand.
GCACACATCCCATGAATGAATATATTAAAAAAATTTTAGCAACTGACCCAACAACATCTTAGAGTCTCGTGCAGATAAACGTCTCATGAGAATTCAGTGGAGGAGAGATGGATGGAACCTCATTATCTGTGAGGTTAAAGGGAGTGAGGACTGACGAGAGAGAGGCTTTTGAAGACAGGTGGTGAAGTGGCAGAGAATTAATTTGGGGAGGGGGGGGAATATGAGTGAGAAATCAGCGGCAGAACAGGGGGAGGTGGGGGTGCCAGCATTGGGCACGTCTGAGGGGTGGGTATATCAGGAGCCTCCTCCACCTCCATCTCCACCCAATAACCTCTTCCACCTCCAGCTCCGCCCAATAACCTCCTCCACCTCCATCTCCGCCCAATAATCGCCTCTGACTCTCCCTCCTCCCCCTCCCCCCTCTATCTCCCCTCCACCAAGCCCGTCCATCTCTCGGAATATACCGGAATGTATACGTATTGACGTATCGAGGAGATGCAGTGAGATCACGAGTAGTTTCTCAGTCCCGAGATTCTGTTGGACCGTTGAGAATGTTCCACGTCTGTTATTGTCCAATCCCGGACAGTGTAGGGCAGCGTTCATTTCCAATCAGTTCTTGCGCGGGGCGTGGTGGTGGACGGGATTGGTCGGTCCACGAACTCCGTCCAGTTCCCAAGAGGCTCTGCGATGTTAATGATTCATTCTCTCCCCTTCTTGTTTTTCAGAATTACAGAAGCGGCCTACAATAGAAGGTGAGGATCAAAGAACAAACTTGCATTTCTACAGCACCTTTCACCACCTCAGGACGTCCCAAAGCTCTTTACAACCAATGAAGTCCTTTTTGAAGTGTAGTCACTGTTGTAATGTGGGAAATTCGGCAGCCGATTTGTGCACAGCAAGATGCCACAAACAGCAATAATGACCAGATAATTTTGTTTTTAATGATGTTGATTGAGGGATAAATATTGGCCAGGACACCGGGGAGAACTCCCCCCTGCTGTTTGAAATAGTGGGCGTGGGATCTTTTACCCCCACCCGAGAGGGGCAGACGGGGCCTCGGTTTAACGAATCATCTGAAAGACGGCACCTCTGACAGTGCAGCACTCCCTCAGTACTGCACCAGGAGTGTCAGCCTAGATTTTGTGCTCAAGTCCCTGGAGTGGGAGGAGAGGGGCTCCCAACACCACTGAGTATTCTTCAAAATTGGGTTTTGCTTTAAACAGTGAGTGTTCGAGACTGTCTGCTGTTTACTCACTGTCAGACCTGCTGGATCCCCCTCTGGGACTGGGCGGTACAGTGGGTCAGACACTGTCCTTTCCCCCTCTGGGACTGGGTGGTGCAGTGGGTCAGACACTGTCCTTTCCCCCTCTGGGACTGGGTGGTACAGTGGGTCAGACACTGTCCTTTCCCCCTCTGGGGCTGGGTGGGACAGTGGGTCAGACACTGTCCTTTCCCCCTCTGGGACTGGGTGGTACAGTGGGTCAGACACTGTCCTTTCCCCCCTCTGGGACTGGGTGGTACAGTGGGTCAGACACTGTCCTTTCCCCCCTCTGGGACTGGGTGGTACAGTGGGTCAGACACTGTCCTTTCCCCCTCTGGGACTGGGTGGGACAGTGGGTCAGACACTGTCCTTTCCCCCTCTGGGACTGGGTGGTACAGTGGGTCAGACACTGTCCTTTCCCCCTCTGGGACTGGGTGGTACAGTGGGTCAGACACTGTCCTTTCCCCCCTGTGGGACTGGGCGGGACAGTGGGTCAGACACTGTCCTTTCCCCCTCTGGGACTGGGTGGTGCAGTGGGTCAGACACTGTCCTTTCCCCCTCTGGGACTGGGCGGGACAGTGGGTCAGACACTGTCCTTTCCCCCTCTGGGACTGGGTGGTGCAGTGGGTCAGACACTGACCTTTCCCCCCTCTGGGACTGGGTGGTACAGTGGGTCAGACACTGTCCTTTCCCCCTCTGGGACTGGGTGGTACAGTGGGTCAGACACTGTCCTTTCCCCCTCTGGGACTGGGTGGTATAGTGGGCCAGACACTGTCCTTTCCCCCTCTGGGACTGGGCGGGACAGTGGGCCAGACACTGTCCTTTCCCCCTCTGGGACTGGGCGGGACAGTGGGTCAGACACTGTCCTTTCCCCCTCTGGGACTGGGCGGGACAGTGGGTCAGACACTGTCCTTTCCCCCTCTGGGACTGGGCGGGACAGTGGGTCAGACTCTGTGTTCTGAGCCTGGGGTTTTGGCCGATTATTGGGAGTTTTATGGTGGAATTAACCCACATTAGACCCGGGAGAATGTTCAACACTGAGACAAGGTGCAGAAAATGGAAAGTGTCCCATTCCCCAGAACCGATATCGCCCGAGTGATTAAATGATCAAAATCCTTCTCCCTGGTGTTTCCAGTATGTTTCGTGATTTGTGTCTCTCTCTCTTTGTATTTTAGGATATGAACTGATGAAGAGAAATCAAGGTGAGTCACAGTTCCAGAACGTTCCAAACACAGGGCTGGGAGTATCAAGGAGAGAATTGTTGGCATCTAATGCCATCGGAGGGGGGGGGCGCGTAGAGGGGGTAACTTTGACCTAACTCACCCAGTGGGAATGTGACTGGATTTGATTGACCGCCTGCTGGAAAATCAGTGTGTGGGTGTCAGGTCGTCACCCCATGGTTGAATAACTTTCTGCCCCTCCCTGCCTGGGCCCACAACATGGGTGGGTGGTCCCCATGGAACCTCTCCATTATAACTGAGCACCTAAAGGAGAGGTGGGGAGGACATTTTGGAGAGGGGGGGGCGGTATTCTTTATAGGTGCTGGATTCCCGCTGGCTGTCGTCTTGTTGGGACATGGAATGCCTGAGCAGACACAGCGGGAGAAGCAGAATCCAGAATAACTTCTAACGGGGAAGTGGATGAATATTTGAAAAAGAAAAATATTAAAGGGTAAGGGGAAATGGGGGAGAGGGAACAGAGGGTGATGGGCCGAATGGGGGCAGGGCAGGGGAATGGGAATGAGGGGAGAGATCTGTCAGAGAGAGGGCACAGAGAGTGATGGGCCGAATGGGGGCAGGGCAGGGGAATGGGAATGAGGGGAGAGATCTGTCAGAGAGAGGGAACAGAGGGTGATGGGGTGAATGGGGAAAGGGCAGGGGAATGGGAATGAGGGGAGAGATCTGTCAGAGAGAGGGAACAGAGGGTGATGGGCCGAATGGGGAAAGGGGCAGGGGAATGGGAATGAGGGGAGAGATCTGTCAGAGAGAGGGCACAGAGAGTGATGGGCCGAATGGGGAAAGGGGCAGGGGAATGGGAATGAGGGGAGAGCTCTGTCAGAGAGAGGGAACAGAGGGTGATGGGGTGAATGGGGAAAGGGCCGGGGTATGGGAATGAGGGGAGAGGTCTTTCCGAGAGAGGGAACAGAGGGTGATGGGGTGAATGGGGAAAGGGCCGGGGAATGGGAATGAGGGGAGAGGTCTTTCCGAGAGAGGGAACAGGCACCGTGGTATTAACGGCCTCCTCCTGTGCTGTGGAATTCTACTCTGGGGATCTCGGGGAAACTCGGGACCCCGAGTTTAAGATTTCGAGGGGAACCCCACAGGGTGTGAGTGAAATTGTAGGAATAATTTGTGTTGGTCTTATTTTAATTTTATTCATTTGCTTTCCTTTCAGATAATCTCACAGATGAACTGAGTAAGATTTCGGACTTAAAGGATTATAATAAATACAGGAGGGATTTACTAAATATTTCCGTCACACTATTGAGAATTCCCCAGTTGATATAAAAATAGGGAATGGAGTGGGGGAATATCCCCATGTATCGAAGTTTGTATTGGCAGGGAACACAAGCCGGTCCCTACGAACCCCTCTCCCTTCAAGATCCTCTTCTCCACCGGAAGTGTGGTTACCGCTTGGGGTCGATACTCCTGTTCCTCACACCACCTGGGCGCAGGGTGTGTCAGCCCCGGGTCGCACTCTCTCTCTCTCTCTCTCTCTCTCTCTCTCTCTCCCCTCTGAGTCAGAAGGTCGTGGGTTCAAGTCCCACTCCAGAGACCTGAGCACAAAATCTCCCCGGCGCAGTACCGAGGGAGTGCTGCACTGCCGGGGGTGCCGTCTCTCGGATGAGACGTTAAACCGAGGCCCCGTCTGCCCTCTCGGGAGGACGTAAAAGATCCCACGGCCACTATTTGGAAGAAGAGCAGGGGAGTTCTCCCCGGTGTCCTGGGCCCAATATTTATCCCTCAACCAACATCACTAAAACAGATTATCTGAGTCATTTATTACATTGGTGTTTGTGGGATCTTGCTGTGCGCAAATTGCTGTGTTTCCTGCATTACAACAGTGACTACACTTTAAAAGCATTTCATTGGCTGTTTACATGTTTGCCTTCTCGTCTGATTTTCCTGGAAGGAAAGAAAGATCTTGCATTTATATAGCGCCTTTCACAACCTCAGGATGTCCCAAAGTGATTACAGCCAATGAAGTACTTTTTTGAAGTGTAGTCACTGTTGTAATGTAGGAAATAAAATAATTTGTGCCCCCCTTCCACTGTATTAAGCTATTTTCCCTATTCCAATACACGCTATCCTACAAGGCAAAGCTGCCCCCTCCCCCTGCCCCCCTCTTTCCCACCGCCCCCCCCACTGTCCGTTTCCATCCCTGGTGGTAAGATTTCTGGAGATTAACTTTGAACTTTATGTCGAGGGTCCTCGGTCACTTCCAATGGCAGACAGAGCAGGACGTTGAGACCACCTGACCCGTACCTACCCGGGGTGTGTGTCTTGCCTCGCCAGTCACTGTGGCTGATACACGGTCTCGTTGCCGCCCGGGCTCGACGGGCCCAAGTGTACAGCCCGTCCCTGCCATATTACCAGAGGTACAATGAAGCTGGGACTCGTACAGAGCTTCGGCGGGTAAACGGGGTTAAGATACAGATCAGCCACGATCTTATTGAAGGGCGGGTCAGGCTCGAGGGGCTGAATGGCCTCCTCCTGTTCCTGGTTCATCGCGCAGTAAAGAAAGAAAGACGTGCATTCCTGCAGTGCCTTTCACCACCTCAGGACGTCCCAATGAAACGCAGTCACTGTTGAAAAGTAGGAAACGCTCGGCTTCTCCTGGGCTGTAAGGTTGTAACTGAATTTGAGTCCGGTGCGTTGGGTAAGGGGGATGTAGAAAGGGTGTTTGTGGCCCCGACACTGAGTAATTTTGTCGTCTTTCCTTCTTGCTTCCTTCTAGATAAGCTCCATGGCGACCTGGGTAAGTGGCTAACTGAGGGTTTAATTTCCCTCTGTTCAGTTAGAGTTACAGACAGGACTGTACACAATACACGTCGGGTTTGGGAGTTGCTGCACAGTGTGGGTTGTTGGGTTCCGGGTATCTTTATGGGCCGTGTAGGTGCACAACATGGAGCTTAAATCTTGTAACGTGCCATAATGGAGACGGGATATCTCTGGGGCAGGATTAAAATTAAATACATATGTCTAATTCACAAATCAAAAACCTTGCACATCCTGTGGCCCTTTTTCTGTGCTAACTTCCCGTGTCCATATTTATAAACGGGGCCTTGCCTTTCCAAAACTTTTGTCGGGCTGTAATTACGGCCTTCTGCCAGCGGAGGTGCTGCAGTGACGTGACTGACAGGAGGGTGCGGTTACAGTGTGACAGGTTTACATAGGGAGCTCCCATTGTAGGTGTGAATGAAAGAATTTGTAACGAGGATATAAAAATAAGGACAGAGTGTATGACTTCAAAGAGGGGATTGAATTATGTCTGTGCACCGTGATCCTGTTGGGTTTATATAGGATATTGTCATATATCCCTATTGCCCTGATGTGGAGTATTATTGGATATTGTACATCCTTCATTTCTAAAACAAATCTGGGGACGAGGAAACACTGAAACATCTGTTTAATACTCTTTATTAAATCAAGTCAATGAAATAATAAAACACAACCCCTTACGTGCAGTGCATATGATTATAAGTACCAATTATAACTCACACGCCAAGGACTCCTCAGAAGGTCGCAAGTGTCTTGTCTCGACTGCTTACACTCGTCTTAGAAAGACTAAATCAAACATACCCCAAGGAGCTCCAGTGTCTCTGTCTTTAAATGTTTAGTTACGTCCTCCTAACCTAACGCCATTATGTCAACACATTCTAACCCGGTCTGGTTAACCTCCCTTCAATGTGTCTGTGCAGTCAAATCTGTTTACTCACTAATGAGAAACAGTGGGCATCCGTTACGGCCTCTCTCTTGTCTCTTCCCAGTCCATTCCCTACCAGATTACCTCCCTACAATCTCCTCGACCGATTTACTGTATTTCTTCATCTCTTCTCATGGACAGGCAGTGAGGTATTGTCTCCACAGCTCCAGGCCTGTGTGGCCATTGCAGAATGATATTAGTATGTGGACATATATTTTAAAAGCTTACCATGGCTGTTCTACCTGGTATACCTATACTTACACCGTGAGGGGAGAGGCCAGGGTCTGTACTCCGCAGGGGAGGGTGAGAGTGGGATTCTACATCAGGGAGGAGGTGTTTCAGAATGCCACATTGTAACATGCAAACGGTGAAACGTCAATCATTGTCTCAGGAAAACCTCTCTTGTTTTTGCACTTTTAAAGCAAATAATCTGATTTCTGTTGGTACTTATTGCCACATAAAAGGCCGGCAGAACTAAATATCCCGCTTGGAATGATCCCTAACTGCTCGAAAAATCTCCTCCGTTAACACCAAATTCAGCAAAGCAAAGCCAAACCTGCCCTTTTGTGGAAATGCAGCAGGGGTTTGGGGCAGTTCAGGAGTTGGGGTGTGAGAACAGACCAGGAGTGAATTCAGACTGCTCAGGAAAACCGGCAAACTCGGGCTTGGCAGGTCCTCCCTGTTCTGACTCTAATTGTGGACAGGCCAGACTCCTCTTTTTAAAAAAAAATGGCAGATTGGTGCACAGGCCATTCGGCCCAACTGGTCTAGGCCGGTGTTTATATTCCATACGAGCTTCCTCCCACTCTAATTCCCTCTTCCCACCCTGCCCCCCCCCCTCCCATATCCCTCTATTCCCTTCTCCCTCATGTCTGCATCAAGCCTCCCCTTAAATACATCTCTGCTTCACCCACTCCATGTGGCAGTGAGTTCCACATTCTCACCGCTCTCTGTGTAAAGAAATTCCTCCTAAATTCTTTATTTGATCCATTAGTGGCTATCTTATATTTATATCCCCTTGTCCTGGACTCTCATAGGAACAGGAGGAGGCCATTCAGCCCTTCGATCCTGTACCGCCATTCAGTTCGATGTGCACCTCAACTCCATTTACCCTCCTTTGCTCCATATCCCTCGATACCCTCACCCAGAAAAAAATCCCTCCACCTCCGTCTCCCCCACAAGTGGAAACTGTTTCTCCACATCCACCCTGTCGAAACCCTTCATAATTTTAAAGGCCTCTATCAGGTCACTCCCTCAGTCTTCTCTTTCCCAGAGAATAAAGCCCCAGCCTGTTCAGTCTTTCCTGGTCGGAGCTACAAGATCGAGGGGGAGAAGGGGGAGCAACTGGGAGAGTGGCGATTTCCCAAAATGTTTCTGTAAAGGTTTAAAGTGCGTCATTGCTATTGTATAGTTAAACTTGTCTGCAGGTCCTCAGCCCTGAGGTGGTCTAATCGATATCTCATCACGTTTACACTCAAAGGTTAAAAATGCATTCAGTAAAAGCCCCCATCGTCGCCAGGTGCGTAAAACTGATCACTAATGGTTGTCTCTTTTTCCTTTCAGACCAGATTCGCTGTTTATCAAAAACAGGTAGGGCCCGGGATATCATTTATTCATTCTCGGGATGTGGGCGTCGCTGGCGAGGCCGGCATTTCTTGCCCGTTCCTTAGTTGCCCCTTGAGAAGGTGGTGGTGAGCCGCCTTCTTGAGCCGCTGCAGTCCGTGTGGGGAAGGTTCTCCCGCAGTGCTGTTAGGAAGGGAGTTCCAGGATTTTGACCCAGCGACGATGAAGGAACGGCGATATATTTCCAAGTCGGGATGGTGTGTGACTTGGAGGGGAACATGCAGGTGGTGTTGTTCTCATGTGCCTGCTGCTCTTGTCCTTCTAGGTGGTAGAGGTTGCGGGTTTGGGAGGTGCTGTCGAAGATAATGATCGGGGGGAATCTACCCGCTGTGCTCACAGTGTGACTAATACACAAGGCCAGAATCTTCTGCTGCCATTATGAGCGAGCAAATTCGCGATGTGTTTCTGTGCCTGTTCTTTAACTCTTTTAATACCTCGGCTAAAACAGAGGACAGATCGATGTTATGGTGTCGTTTAGTCTCTATCTTAGACGTTCTCTTTTAGACACTTCCTAATAACTGAATAAACGTATCATGAACCAGACGTGTTAATCTGTCATTCTTATTATTCTTTCAGCAATTCGGAGAATTACCAGTGTTGCAGGTAGGACTTGCTGCTCACCAGAGATTCCATATTGAATTGTGTGTGGGAGGGGCAATTGGCGTCATTCTGTTCGGATCTTACAGCACAGAAGGAGGCCATTCAGCCCATCGTGCCTGTGCCGGCTCTTTGAAAGAGCTATCCAATTAGTCCCACTCCCCCTGCTCTTTCCCCCATAGTCCTGCAATTTTTTCCCTTCAAGTATTTATCCAATTCCCTTTTGAAAGTTATTATTGAATCTGCTTCCACCGCCCTTTCAGGCAGCGCATTCCAGATCAGAACAACTCGCTGCGTAAAATAAAAATTCTCATCTGCCCTCTGGTTCTTTTGCCAATCACCTTAAATCTGTGTCCTCTGGTTACCGACCCTCCTGCCACTGGAAACAGTTTCTCCTTATTTACTCTATCAAAACCCTTCATGATTTTGAACACCTCTATTAAATCTCCTCTTAACCTTCTCTGCTCTAAGGAGAACAATCCCAGCTTCTCCAGTCTCTCCACATCACTGAAGTCCCTGGTTTACACTTTTCACCTGCCCGATTTAAGGTCCCTCCTCTCCCCAACACCAGGTGGTGATCCCTGGCCGGTTCCACCTCATGGTTTCCCCGATGGGGCCTCCCTTCCTCGGTTTATTTCCCTCCTCCGCTCCAGCGTGCCCTGGTGGCAGCTCGGCCAGGATGGGGAACTTGCCGCCTGGGAGAGCGGGAGACGCAAACGCCCCCACCCACCCCTCCGCCCCCGATGCTGTGGCTACTCGGCTCTTCCAATGGAGTTGAATCGACCGTGGGAACTTGCTCTAATCCGGTATTGTGAACAGTTCTGGCCTCCATATTACAGAAAGGATGTAGAGGCACTGGAGAAGATGCAAAAAAGATTTACAAGGATGATACCAGAACTAGGATATCCTTATCAGGAAAGGCTGAACAGGCTGGGGCTTTTTTCTCTAGAAAAGAGAAGGCTGAGGGGTGACCTGATAGAGGTCTTTAAAATTATGAAAGGGTTCGATAGGGTTGATGTAGAGAAGATGTTTCCATTTGTGGGCCATAAATATAAGATAGTCACTAATAAATCCAATAGGGAATTCAGGAGAAACTTCTTTACCCAGAGAGTGGTGAGAATGTGGAACTCGCTCCCACAAGGAGTAGTTGAGGTGAATAGTGGAGATACATTTAAGGGGAAGCTGGATAAACACATGAGGGAGAAAGGAATAGAAGGATATGGTGATAGGGTGAGATGAGGTAGGGAGGGAGGAGGCTCATGTGGAGCATAAACACCAGCATAGACCAGTTGGGCCGAATGGCCTGTTCCTTCCTGTGCTGTAGTTTTGATGTAACTCGATGCCACCCCAACACATTCACTTGGTACCCACTCCGCAATGGTGGTGCAGAGTTTCAGGCAGAGCCTTTAAAGTGAGGGAATGGAACTGGCCAGTGGCAGGGATGCTCCCTACCTGTAGAGTTACCCTCCCCTTTAAAGTACTTGCTCACACAATTACCCTCCCCTTTAATTGCTTATTATTTAGCCATAGTTACCCTCCCCTTTAAGTACCTGTGTTGGTAACTATCCACAGTGTCACCTTTGCTGGTGTCCATATTTTTCATAGAATTACATAGAGCGTACAGCACAGGCCATTCAGCCCAGAGGGTCCATGCTAGCCTTTTAGGCTCCACACCAGCCTCCTCCCAAATTAGCAGCTGCTAACTTACATCATCGAGTTACCACGAAAATACAGCACAGAAACAGGCCATTCGGCCCAACTGGTCCATGCTGGCGTTTATGCTCCACCCGAGCCCCCTCCCTTCATACGTCATCTCACCCTATCAGCATATCCTTCTATTCCTTTCTCCCTCATGTGTTTATCGAGCTTCCCCTTAAATGTATCTCTGCTATTCGCCTCAACTACTCCTTGTGGGAGTGAGTTCCACATTCTCACCACTCTCTGGGTGAAGAAGTTTCTCCTGAATTCCCGATTGGATTTATTAGTGACTATCTTATATCCGTGACCCCTAGCTCTGGTCTCCCCTTCAAATGGAAACATCTTCTCTACATCTACCCTACGAGCCCTTTTCATAATCTTAAAGACCTCGATCAGGTCATCCCTCAGTCTTCCCTTTTCTAGAGAAAAGAGCCCCAGCCTGTTCAGTCTTTCCTGATAGTACGAATCTCTCAGTTCTGGTATCATCCTAGTAAATCTTTTTTGCACCTTCTCCAGTGCCTCTATATCCTTTTTGTAATATGGAGAACTGTTCACAGTGCTCCCTAGTGTTTTATGTTTGCCCACAGTTAGCTCACCTTTAATATCCTGTCTTGGCGAAACCCTTCCCAGTTCCGAGTTTAAAACCTGCCCCCTTTCTTTCTCACCCCTCCAGTTTCCGTGACCCTGGACCGTGACTCCGCACACTGTAACCTCAGGGTATCTCCTGATCTGACCAGCGTGAGCTACAGTGCAGGAGCCAAGGTTCCCATCGACATCTCCAGGAGGTTCCAGTCCAGATTATCCGTCCTGGGGAGGGAAGGGCTCGTCACCGGGAGACACTACTGGGAGGTGAAAGTGGGAAGCAAGTCCGACTGGGACCTGGGAGTAGCCGAGGATTCGGTGGCAAGGGCGGGAACGCTGTCCCTCAATCCTCAGGACGGATACTGGACCATTGGGTGTCAGGAGGGCTTCTACTGGGCCAATGGCATCACCGGATTGCGAATCTCTACCAAGGCGAAGCTCCGGCGGATCGGAATATACGTCAACTACGAGGCGGGAAGGGTTCTGTTCTGCGATGCCACCTCGTACTCCCACCTCCACAGCTTCACCGGCAAATTCAAGGGAACGATCTACCCCTTCTTCAATCTCATGCCAACCGATGAAGAATTGAGGATTTGTACGGTCGCGCCCCAAGCCTAGAAAATGGGTCGTCCAGGACACTGATTTATTTTCCCCACAACCCCGAACAGCACGGTGACCAAATGGCGCCTTAAGTGTTGTCGTTTTGTTAAGTGTTTTTTTCCCAAAGAATTGGGAGCAAATTTCCCTCTTTTTTGCTTGACAGATAATCGCCGGGGGGAGAGGGGGGATGGGAGAGAGGGAGAGGGAGGGGGGATGGGGGGGAGGGGGGATGAGAGAGGGATGGGGGGATGGGGGGGAGGGGGGATGAGAGAGGCAGGGGGGAGGGGGATGAGAGAGGCAGGGGGTATGGGGGGGGGGAGAGGGAGGGGGTATGGGAGGGGGGAGAGGCAGTGGGGGAGAAGGGGTGGGATGGGGGGAGAGGCAAGGGGGGAGAAGGGGTGGGATGGGGGGAGAAGGGGTGGGATGGGAGGGGCGGGAGGGGAGATGGGATGGGATGGGAGGGGGGATTGGCAGGAGGGGGATGGGAGAGGGGGGAGGGAGAGGGGGAGGGGCGGGATGTGTGGAAGTGCATGAAGGGATACTTGACCATATTAACTGACCAGCGAATTCACTTAAACTCACATAATAAAGTTTCTCACGAAAACACATAGAAGCACAATTGTGTAATTACTTTGAGTTTCTCATGCTGATAACTGTCCTCCCTTAGACAGAGAGGTAGCTGACTAACAGGAATAAATGACCATATAGCCTTGAGACTGGGTACAGACTTACTGATAATAAAGACAATTTCTTAGGGAAAAGCACTTTCCCAGGCCTGCGTCCAAGATATCAAGATGGCTGTGGGAAGCCGAGGGTGGGTTCCCTATTTTGATTGACCAACTACCTGAACCAATAAAGAATGTACGTGTACGCCCATATTCTATGACAGGTGGGCGTTGTTACTGAACTGTATAAACGTGAGCTGTTTCTTGAACTCGGTGAAGATGTATCCTCAACCATTGTCTTGAGCTGCTCTTCCACTTGTATACAAGTAAAAAATAAACTCTTGTATTACTTTGTTTGGGTGTTAATGCAGTGTATAGAATAAGTAATATTAAATTTCCACAGATGAGAGGGGAGTGGGAGGGAGGGACGGAGGGGCATCAGGGAAAATTCGAGGCACAGAGGATTGGTCGCTCTGTTAAGGGGCTGACAACCTCCCTCCCTGCTCTTGGTCCGACCGAGGATTTGGAGAAATTACACTTTCCCGGAGACGTCCATTTATTAAAAAAGTTTTTTGTGTCACGGGACAGATTTCTTCCTGTCCTGTTCACTGATACATTTCCATTCCTCTCAACAACCCCGGGTGTCTCACGGCCCCCGGGTGTCTCACTGATTCTGGGCAGTAGATCTACCACTACGGCCTGTTCCTGGAGACCACTTCAGATTTTGTAAAGAAACCAATTTTAATTCCTATTTTTGGAGCTCAGTTTTTAATTCAATATCATTCCATATTTTATAACTTTTGAATCAAACAATGTTAATGATATTTGTCTGGATTGGGAGCGACCAGTTGCATTTTGAATTATGTGGCATTTCAAATACTTGTACAAATTATTAAAGATATTAATTAGCAAACATAAACTCTCTTTTAAACTCATTCTCGGGGTGTGGGCATCACTGGCAAGGCCGGCATTTATTGCCCATCCCCTAATTGCCCTTGAGAATTGTAAACAATTTCACAACACCAAGTTATAGTCCAACAAATTTATTTTAAATTCCACAAGCTTTCGGAGGCTTCCTCCTTCCTCAGGTGAATTTTCCACATTCACCTGAGGAAGGGGGAAGCCTCCGAAAGCTTGTGGAATTTAAAATAAATTTGTTGGACTATAACTTGGTGTTGTGAAATTGTTTACAATTGTCAACCCCAGTCCATCACCGGCATCTCCACATCATGACTATTATTAGAGGGCGAGGGTGGGATAGCACGTCTAAAGAGCCAGCACCAGCACGAGGGGCCGAATGGCCTCCTTCTGCACTGTAGCTTCAAACCAGTAACGAATTTTTGCACTTTTACAGCCGGGGATTGAATGCAATAAACACACAAAGGTGTTAAATGCATCAATTTCACACATGGGGAGGGATTGAAACCATTCCCCGGGGCTCCGGGTCAATCTCCGCACCTTCCGACGGATGTAGTTACTTAAAAAGTGAAACTAAAAAGATGCGGTGAGTTTCGCTCCATGTTTCTCGGGTCCGGTTCTCCATTGAAGAGGGAATAAAGGGATTTGAAAAGGCCGAGAGGGAGGAGGAGGAGGTAGGTGGAGGAGAGGGAGAGGGAGGAGGAGGGGGAGGGAGAGGAGGAGGAGGGGGAGGGAGAGGGAGGAGGAGGGGGGAGGAGGAGGGGGAGGGAGAGGGAGGAGGAGGAGGAGGAGGGGGAGGGAGGGGAGGAGGAGGAGGGGGGAGGGAGAGGGAGGAGGGGGAGGGGGGAGAGGGAGGAGGGGGAGGGGGGAGAGGGAGGAGGGGGAGGGGGGAGGGGGAGAGGGGAGAGGGGGGAGGGGGGAGAGGGAGAGGGGGGAGGAGGGGAGGGGGAGGGGGGGAGAGGGAGAGGGGGGAGGAGGGGAGGGGGAGGGGGGAGGGGGAGGAGGGGGGAGGGAGAGGGAGGTCGATGTCCCGCCGGGTGAGTGTTGACCGAATGTAACAAAAAGAGTCGCTTCATCGGGGAATCTCCGCACTTCCGGGTTCAGGTCTGATTCGGGTCCGGAGTCTGTCTGTTTCACCGGGGCGGCGGGCACTGTCCACCCGGACATGGGAATGGGAGAGGAGCAGGTCCGGACCTCCCCCCCCTCACCCCTGGGAATGGGAGAGGAGCAGGTCCGGACCCCCCCCCCCTCCCCTCCCTGGGAATGGGAGAGGAGCAGGTCCGGACCCCCCCACCCCCCCTCCCTGGGAATGGGAGAGGAGCAGGTCCGGACTCCCCTCCTCTCCCACCACCTCCCTGGGAATGGGAGAGGAGCAGGTCAGAGCCCCCCCGGAATGGAACAGGTGCAGATCAGAGCCCCTGGGGCTCAGGACCTCCCCTCCCCTCCCCTCCCGCCCCCCACTCTTTTTCAAAGTAGTGCAGTGGGATCTTTTACATCCACCTGTGAGGGCAGACATGGTTTAAAATTGGTTTAACGTCTCATCCAAAAGCCGGCACCTCCGACAGTGCGGCGCTCCCTCAGTACTGACCCTCCGACAGTGCGGCGCTCCCTCAGTACTGACCCTCCGACAGTGCGGCGCTCCCTCAGTACTGACCCTCCGACAGTGCGGCGCTCCCTCAGTACCGACCCTCCGACAGTGCGGCGCTCCCTCAGTACTGACCCTCCGACAGTGCGGCGCTCCCTCAGTACTGACCCTCCGACAGTGCGGCGCTCCCTCAGTACCGACCCTCCGACAGTGCGGCGCTCCCTCAGTACCGACCCTCCGACAGTGCAGCGCTCCCTCAGTACCGACCCTCCGACAGTGCGGCGCTCCCTCAGTACCGACCCTCCGACAGTGCAGCGCTCCCTCAGTACTGACCCTCCGACAGTGCGGCGCTCCCCCAGTGCAGCACCCGGAGTCTCAGCCTGGATTATGTGCTCAAGTCTCTGGAGTGGGACTCGAGCCCACGACCTCCTGACTCCGAGGCGAGCAGGCGAGAGAGAGAGAGAGAGAGCGTGCGAGCCACTGAGCCACAGCTGACACTGTGGGCATGATTCCCCACTGGGAGCGGAGAGTGGGGTGAACTTAATCCCAGTTCCCAGCCGGAGAGCCCTGCCTGTTTTAACGCGGTGGGGAGTAACTCCCGGATGGCTGTTTAAATTTCACGATCCTGCACTGTGGTTTCTCAGACTGGCTTCCCACGGACCCCTAGATTTCTCTATCGTTTGTTTGACCGAGAATTTCAGCCTCATTTGCACTTCCAACTCTTTAGCAGATCAGGGGCAGGACTTATTTGGGGGACACCCCTCTCCCCAATTCCTAGCGGGGGGTCCCAGGGGCCTAGAGAGATACAGGCTCTGCCACCTCCCTGTACCCCACCCCATATTAGCTCCCAGCGCCCAGTGTTATAGGATTGTGGGGGGGAGGGGAGTGAATAACCAACGGGGAGGGTACAGTGCAGTTGCCCCCAATTTGGTGGGACTCCAGCACCCTTGTCCCGGATCTCCTGGCCGGCCTCCCATCTTCCACCCTCCATAAACTTGAGCTCATCCAAAACTCTGCTGCCCGTATCCTAACTCGCACCAAGTCCCGTTCTCCCATCACCCCCTGTGCTCGCTGACCTACATTGGCTCCCGGTCCGGGAACGCCTCGATTTTAAAATTCTCATCCTCATTTTCAAATCCTTCCATGGCCCTCGCCCACTCCCTATCTCTGTAACCTCCTCCAGCCCTACAACCCTCCGAGATCTCTGCGCTCCTCCAATTCTGGCCTCTTGCCCATCCCCGATTTTAATCGCTCCACCATTGGCGGCCGTGCCTTCAGCTGCCTGGGCCCTAAGCTCTGGAATTCCCTCCCTAAACCTCTCCGCCTCTCTCTCCTCCTTTTAAGATGCTCCTTAAAACCTCCCTCTTCGACCATGAATACGAAATTGGCTAAGTAACAGGAAACAGAGAGTAGTGGTGAAACGGTTGTTTTTCGGACTGGAGGGAGGTGTACAGTGGTGTTCCCCGGGTGTCAGTGCTGGGACCACTGCTTTTCTTGATATATATTAATGACTTGGACTTGGGTGTACAGGGCACAATTTCCAAATTTACAGATGACACAAAACTTGGGAGTGTAGTGAACAGTGAGGAGGATAGTGATAGACTTCAAGAGGATATAGACAGGCTGGTGGAATGGGCGGACACGTGGCAGATGAAATTTAACGCAGAAAAGTGCAAAGTGATACATTTTAGTAGGAAGAACGAGGAGAAGCAATATAAACTAAATGGTACAATTCTAAAGGGGGTACAGGAACAGAGAGACCTGGGGGTATATGTGCACAAATCATTGACAGTGGCAGGACAGGTTGAGAAAGCGGTTAAAAAAGCATACGGGATCCTGGACTTTATAAATAAAGTCCTAGAGTACAAAAGCAAGGAAGTTATGATGAACCTTTATAAAACACTGGTTTGGGCCACAGTTGGAGTATTGTGTCCAATTCTGGGCTCCGCACTTTAGGAAAGATGTGAAGGCCTTGGAGAGGGTGCAGAAAAGATTTACTAGAATAGTTCCAGGGATGAGGGACTTCAGTTATGGAGAAGCTGGGGTTGTTCTCCTTAGAGCAGAGAAGGTTAAGAGGAGATATTTTAGAGGTATTCAAAATCATGAAGGGTTTAGATAAAGTAAATAAAGAGAAACCATTCCATTGGTGGAAGGGTCGAGAACCAGAGGACACAGATTTAAGGTGATTGCAAAAGAACCAAAGGCGATGTGAGGAAAAACTTTTTTACACAGTGAGTAGTTATGATCTGGAATGCGCTGCCTGAAAGGGTGGTTGAAGCAGATTCAGTCATGGCTTTCAAAAAGGGATTGGATAAATACTTGAAGGGAAAAAATTTGCAGGGCTACGGGGAAAGGGCAGGGGAATGGGACTAACTGGATTGCTCTCACAAAGAGCCAGCACGGGCTCGATGGGCCGAATGGCCACCTTCTGTGCTGTAACCATTCCATAATTCTATGATTCCAAGCTTCAGTCACCTGTCCTAATGTCTCTTTATGTGGCTCAGTGTCAAATTTAGTTTGATAATCGCTCCTGTGAAGAGTCCTGGGACGTTTTACTACGTTGAAAGTGCTGTATAATTGGAGATTGTTGTTAGGGGTCACATAGGCCTCACACATGGAAATGTGCGCAGAGTGGGAGACAGGGCTGGAGGCGAGAGGAATATCTTGCCCGGTGGATACACATCCCATTGGAAAATCCAGGCCATTCTTTCCAATCAAATGGTCTTTGAGATGGTGAGCGACGTCCTCCTGGATAGATGAGAGTCTTCAGAAGTTCGGGAGGGAGAAGAATAGGCATTCCCCAGGAGCGTGTTAGTGGTACCGTCCTGGGAAGTCTCTATTTACAGGGGGTCCCCGGAGTGTGTCGCTATTTACAGGGGGTCCCCGGGAGTGTGTCAGTATTTACAGGGGGTCCCGGGAGTGTGTCGGTATTTACAGGGGGTCCCCGGGACTGTGTCGGTATTTAGAGGGGTCCCCGGGAGTGTGTCGGTATTTAGAGGGGGTCCCGGGAGTGTGTCGCTATTTACAGGGGGTCCCCGGGAGTGTGTCAGTATTTACAGGGGGTCCCCGGGAGTGTGTCAGTATTTACAGGGGGCCCCCGGGAGTGTGTCAGTATTACAGGGGGCCCCCGGGAGTGTGTCGGTATTTACAGGGGGTCCCGGGAGTGTGTCAGTATTTACAGGGGGTCCCCGGGAGTGTGTCGGTATTTACAGGGGGTCCCCGGGAGTGTGTCGGTATTTACAGGGGGTCCCCGGGAGTGTGTCGGTATTTACAGGGGTCCCCGGAGTGTGTCGGTATTTACAGGGGGTCCCCGGGAGTGTGTCGGTATTTACAGGGGGTCCCGGGAGTGTGTCGGTAATTACAGGGGGTCCCGGGAGTGTGTCGGTCTACCCACCCTCTTTTTATCCCCCCCCCCATTTCCCATTCCCCCCCCCCCCCCCCCGGTACGGTCAGTAGTGCAGAAAAGACCTCCCCAACACACTCTCGGACTGTTCTTGCTGCCTGACCCTGACCCTGACCCTGACCCTGACCCTGACCCTGACCCAGACCCAGACCCTGACCCTGACCCAGGCCACACCCTGCAGGCTCGGGTACATCGCCCTTTGTCACTTGCAGTAACAGGGCCCGGGAGGGAGAGTCCAAAGTGGCCTCCGATAACTCCCACGCCACAGGCCTGTGCTGCACATCATTTCCGGCTGAAAAATTGCAGAACCTCACACGGAGCTCAGCTGCAGACTGACTGATAACCCCACCCAAGATCTGTTAGTGTTACAGAGAGAGAGAGGGGCAGAGAGGGGCGAGCAGAAGAGAGGGAGAGGGAGAGGCAGAGAGAGAGAGAGAGAGGGAGAGCAGAGAGAGAGAGAGAGGGAGAGGCAGAGAGAGAGAGGGAGAGGGAGAGGCAGAGGCAGAGAGAGAGGGAGAGGCAGAGGCAGAGAGAGAGAGAGAGAGGAGAGGCAGAGAGAGAGAGAGAGAGGGAGAGGCAGAGAGAGAGAGAGAGAGGAGAGGCAGAGAGAGAGAGAGAGAGAGGGAGAGGCAGAGAGAGAGAGAGAGAGGGAGAGGCAGAGAGAGAGAGAGAGAGGAGAGAGGCAGAGAGAGAGAGAGAGAGGGAGAGGCAGAGAGAGAGAGAGAGGAGAGGCAGAGAGAGAAGAGAGAGAGAGGGAGAGGCAGAGAGAGAGAGAGAGAGGAGAGCAGAGAGAGAGAGAGAGGGAGAGGCAGAGAGAGAGAGAGGGAGAGGCAGAGAGAGAGAGAGAGGGAGAGGCAGAGAGAGAGAGAGGGAGAGGCAGAGAGAGAGAGAGAGGAGAGAGAGGAGAGAGGAAGAGAGAGAGAGGGAGAGGCAGAGAGAGAGAGAGGAGAGCAGAGAGAGGGAGAGGCAGAGAGAGAGAGAGGAGAGGCAGAGAGAGAGAGAGGGAGAGGCAGAGAGAGAGAGAGGGAGAGGCAGAGAGAGAGAGAGGGAGAGGCAGAGAGAGAGAGAGGGAGAGGCAGAGAGAGAGAGAGAGGGAGAGGCAGAGAGAGAGAGAGAGGGAGAGGAGAGAGAGAGAGAGAGAGAGGTAGAGCAGAGAGAGAGAGAGAGGTAGAGGCAGAGAGAGAGAGAGAGGTAGAGGCAGAGAGAGAGGGAGAGGCAGAGGCAGAGGCAGAGAGAGAGAGAGGGAGAGGCAGAGAGAGAGAGAGGGAGAGGCAGAGAGAGAGAGAGGAGAGGCAGAGAGAGAGAGAGGGAGAGGGAGAGGCAGAGAGAGAGAGAGAGAGGGAGAGGCAGAGAGAGAGAGAGGGAGAGGAGAGGGAGAGGCAGAGAGAGAGAGAGGGAGAGGCAGAGAGAGAGAGGGAGAGGCAGAGAGAGAGAGAGGGAGAGGCAGAGAGAGAGAGAGGGAGAGGCAGAGAGAGAGAGAGGGAGAGGCAGAGAGAGAGAGGGAGAGGCAGAGAGAGAGAGAGGGAGAGGGAGAGGCAGAGAGAGAGAGAGAGGGAGAGGCAGAGAGAGAGAGAGAGAGAGGGAGAGGCAGGAGAGAGGGAGAGGCAGAGAGAGAGAGAGGGAGAGGCAGAGAGAGAGAGGGAGAGGCAGAGAGAGAGAGAGGGAGAGGAGAGGCAGAGAGAGAGAGAGGGAGAGGCAGAGAGAGAGAGAGGGAGAGGCAGAGAGAGAGAGAGGAGAGGCAGAGAGAGAGAGAGGAGAGCAGAGAGAGAGAGAGGAGAGGCAGAGAGAGAGAGAGGGAGAGGCAGAGAGAGAGAGGGAGAGGCAGAGAGAGAGAGAGGGAGAGCAGAGAGAGAGAGAGAGGGAGAGGCAGAGAGAGAGGGAGAGGCAGAGAGAGAGAGAGAGGAGAGGCAGAGAGAGAGAGAGGGAGAGGCAGAGAGAGAGAGAGGGAGAGGCAGAGAGGGAGAGGCAGAGAGAGGGAGAGGCAGAGAGAGAGAGAGGAGAGGCAGAGAGAGAGAGAGGGAGAGGCAGAGAGAGAGAGAGGGAGAGGCAGAGAGAGAGAGAGGGAGAGGCAGAGAGAGAGAGGGAGAGGCAGAGAGATGAGAGAGGGAGAGGCAGAGAGAGAGA